>NC_057794.1:595290552-595306867 GCF_018294505.1 Triticum aestivum
TTTACCAGGCAAGCAAACCCCCTTGTTCATCTCGATAAAACCCTACTCTCTCGCTCCTGCTCTCAGTTATTGCATTAGGACAACAACGATTCATCTGCTACTTTGTGCTGCGGTAGTTGAACCCCTTCCTCTGCATGACCTGTCATTGCCACAGTAAATAATTGAAACCCACTAGCATGTGTAGGAGTTGATTGAAGCCACTGATGTGTTCCTACCATGCTATGCCTGCTATTGCTTAGAGTTGTGTCAGGTCTGATTCATTGGGAATGAATTGGAGTGTTACGATATGTTCTGATGCTGAGAGTGAAGTGTGTGAACACGATTTGGTAAAGGTAGCGGTGAGAGGCCATGTAGGAGTACATGGTGGGTTGTCTCACTGGAACCGTCCTTAAGCCCTGAGTTCTGTGTATGTTGTCCAATGACTCGATACTACCACACATTGGGCTCCGGGCGCTCCAAGCCCTCTCGACTTATTAACCAACTTGATCTCTGTCCAGGAGTCGCAACTAGTTTCTGGTGTTTGTAGGTAGTGCTATTTTTCTACCAAGTGGCACCCGGCAGGGTGGGCTTGGGACAGACTAGGCACACGTGGCCTGGTGTACCAAGTGGCACCCGGATGGTGGGCTCAGGAACCCTGTACACATCGTTTGGGGCCGTGAGCGACACCCCGGCCGGATCTCCTTGCGGCTGAAACCCGAATAGGCGATAAACCTGGACTAGAGTCTTGTGTGGTTAGTCAGGTCGTGGCCGACACCCTCGCCAGGCTTCCGCTTGAAGGTTGCCGAGATACATGACGTGTACATGGCGGTAAGTGGCGAGAGCGTGTGTGAAGAAGTACACCCTTGCAGGGTTAACATGATCTATTCGAATAGCCGGGTCCGCAGTTATGGACTTCTTGGATGCTTACATGGTACATAGACAACTTAAAGTGGATACTCTAAAATGCTCAAGACAAGTGTGAGTGCTATGGATGGCCTTCTCGTAGGGAGACGGGGATGAATCCATAGTAGTGTATTGTGTGGTGATTAGTGGACTCGTGTACGTTGTTTCACCTCAAGAGTTTCTGGTAGTCGTAGAACAGGATAGCCACAGAGTCAAAGCTGGCTTGCTGCAACTAAACCCCACGTTACCCTCTTGATACAAGTGCATGTATGATAGGATCTGATGTAAGTCTTGCTGAGTACCTTTGTACTCATGTTGCTTTATTTATGTTTTTGCAGCGGAGACTTCGGTCTTACTAGTGTTCTCGTGGACTTCGACTAGTAGCTAGTACCTCAGCTACGATCTTGATCGGATGTTGTAGATAGTCAGGCTCTTCAGCCTTTTTCTTTTGTAGATGTCTGTACCCAGACATGTAATGCTTCCGCTTGTTGCTTGTATGCTCTGTATGATGGGTCTTGTGACCCCTGTTTGCAATATATGCTATGACGGCTCTTCTGAGCCTTTATCTATATGAGTTGATGAGTTATGCTGTGATGCCATGTTGTACAGCACATACTTGCATGTTATGCGTACGTGTAATGTGTATTGCTATGTGTGGGATCTGACTATCTAGTTGTTTATTCTTAGTAGCCTCCCTTACCGGGAAATGTCTCCTAGTGCTTCCACTGAGCCCTGGTAGCTTGCTACTGCTCCGGAACACTTAGGCAGGCCGGCATGTGTCCTTCTTCGATCCTGTGTCTGTCCCTTCGGGGAAATGTCACGCGATGAATACCGGAGTCCTGCTAGCCCGCTACAGCCCGGTTCACCGGAGTCCTGTTAGCCCAGTGCTACAGCCTGGATTCACTCGCTGATGACCGACACGTTCGATGCTGGGTCATGGATGCCTGTCCCTGTAAGTTAGTGCCACTTTGGGTTTACGACTAGCCATGTCAGCCCGGGCTCTTTATCATATGGATGCTAGCGACACCATCATATACGTGTGCCAAAATGCGCAAACGGTCCCGGGCAAAGGTAAGACGACACCCGTGGGGATACCGTGCGTGAGGCCGCAAAGCGATATGAGGTGTTACATGCTAGATCGATGTGGCATCGAGTCGGGGTCCTGACAGGCCACCTGTCCCGGGGGGCCACATGGGCTGTAGGGGGTGCGCCTTGGCCATCATGGGCCAAGGGTACCAGCCCCTATAGGCCCATGCGCCTAGGGTTTCCCCCTAGGAGGAGTCCTAGTGGTGGAAGGCACCCCTAGGTGCCTTGGGGGGGAGGGAAACCTCCCCTAGGCCGCCGCCCCCCTAGTAGATCTCATCTACTAGGGCCGGCGCCCCCCCCTTGGCACCCCTATATATAGTGGGGGAGAGGAGGGACTTCACACACCAGCCCCTGGCGCCTCCACCTCCCCCCGTTACGTCTCTCCCTCGTAGTCTCGGCGAAGCCCTGCTGCTGTGACGCCCTGCATCCACCACCACGCCGTCGTGCTGCTGGATCTTCATCAACCTCTCCTTCCCCCTTGCTGGATCAAGAAGGAGGAGACGTCTCCCGTCCCGTACGTGTGTTGAACGCGGAGGTGCCGTCCGTTCGGCGCTGGTCATCGGTGATTTGGATCACGTCGAGTACGACTACATCATCACCTTGCAAGCTTCCACACGCGATCTACAAGTGGTATGTAGATGCAAACTCTCTCCCTAGACTCGTTGCTTAGATGAACTCATAGATGGATCTTGGTGAAACCGTAGGAAAAATTTTAATTTTCTGCAACGTTCCCCAACAGTGGCATCATGAGCTAGGTCTATACGTAGTTCTCTTTGCACGAGTAGAACACAACTTTGTTGTGGGCGTGGATTTTGTCATCTTACTTGCCTCTACTCGTCTTTTCTTGCTCAACGGTATTGTGGGATGAAGCGGCCCGGACCAACCTTACACGTACGCTTACGTGAGACCGGTTCCACCGATTGACATGCACTAGTTGCATAAGGTGGCTGGCGGGTGTCTGTCTCTCCCACCTTAGTTGGAGCGGAATCGATGAACAGGGCCCTTATGAAGGGTAAATAGAAGTTGACAAAATCACGTTGTGGTGATTCGTAGGTATGAAAACATTCTTGCTAGAACCCAATTGCAGCCACGTAAAAGATGCAACAACAATTAGAGGACGTCTAACTTGTTTTTGCAGCGATTAATCATGTGATGTGATATGGCCAGAAGTTGTGATGAATGATGAATTGTGATGTATGAGATCATGTTCTTTGTAATAGGATTCACGACTTGCATGTCGATGAGTATGACAACCGGCAGGAGCCATAGGAGTTGTCATTATTTTTTGTATGACCTGCGTGTCATTGAATAACGTCATGTAAACTACTTTACTTTATTGCTAAACGTTAGTCATAGAAGTAGAAGTAGTCGTTGGCGTGACAACTTCATGAAGACACGATGATGGAGATCATGATGATGGAGATCATGGTGTCAAGCCGGTGACAAGATGATCATGGAGCCCCGAAGATGAAGATCAATGGAGCTATATGATATTGGCCATATCATGTCACAACTATATAATTGCATGTGATGTTTATTATGTATTATGCATCTTGTTTACTTAGGACGACGGTAGTAAATAAGATGATCCCTTATAAAATTTCAAGAAGTGTTCTCCCCTAACTGTGCACCGTTGCTACAGTTCGTCGTTTCTAAGCACCACGTGATGATCGGGTGTGATGGATTCTTACGTTCACATACAACGGGTGTAAGACAGTTTTACATAGCGAAAACACTTAGGGTTAACTTGACGAGCCTAGCATGTGCAGACATGGCCTCGGAACACGAAGACCGAAAGGTCGAACATGAATCGTATAGAAGATACGATCAACATGAGAATGTTCACCGACGATGACTAGTCCGTCTCACGTGATGATCGGACACGGGCTAGTCGACTCGGATCGTGTAACACTTAGATGACTAAAGGGATGTCTAATCTAAGTGGGAGTTCATAATTTGATTAGAACTTTATTATCATGAACTTAGTCTAAAACCTTTGCAAATATGTCTTGTAGATCAATGGCCAACGCTAATGTCAACATGAACTTCAACGCGTTCCTAGAGAAAACCAAGCTGAAAGATGATGGCAGCAACTATACGGACTGGGTCCGGAACCTGAGGATCATCCTCATAGCTGCCAGGAAACAATATGTCCTAGAAGGACCGCTAGGTGACGCTCCCGTCCCAGAGAACCAAGACATTATGAATGCTTGGCAGTCTCGCGCTGATGATTACTCCCTCATTCAGTGCGGCATGCTTTACAGCTTAGAACCGGGGCTCCAAAAGCGTTTTGAGCATCACGGAGCATATGAGATGTTCGAAGAGCTGAAACTAGTTTTTCAAGCTCATGCCCGGGTCGAGAGATATGATGTCTCCGACAAGTTCTACAGTTGTAAGATGGAGGAAAACAGTTCTGTCAGTGAGCACATCCTGAAGATGTCTGGGTTGCACAACCGTATGACCCAGCTGAACATTAACCTCCCAGATGAGGCGGTCATTGACAGAATCCTCCAGTCGCTCCCACCAAGCTACAAGAGCTTTGTGATGAACTACAACATGCAGGGAATGGAAAAGACCATTCCTGAAGTGTTCTTGATGCTGAAGTCAGCAGAGGCTGAAATCAAGAAAGAACATCAAGTGTTGATGGTCAATAAGACCACTAAGTTCAAAAAGGGCAAGGGTAAGAAGAACTTCAAGAAGGACAGCAAAGATGTTGCCGCGCCTGGTAAGCCAGTTACCGGGAAGAAGTCAAAGACTCGACCCAAGCCTGACACTGAGTGCTTTTATTGCAAGGGGAAGGGTCACTGGAAGCGGAACTGCCCCAAATACTTAGCGGATAAGAAGGCCGGCAACACCAAAGGTATATTTGATATACATGTGATTGATGTGTACCTTACCAGTAATCGTAGTAACTCCTGGGTATTTGATACCGGTGCCGTTGCTCATATTTGTAACTCACAGCAGGAGCTGCGGAATAAACGGAGACTGGCAAAGGACGAGGTGACGATGCGCGTCGGGAATGGTTCCAGAGTCGATGTGATCGCCGTCGGCACGCTGCCTCTACATTTACCTACGGGATTAGTTTTGAACCTTAATAATTGTTATTTAGTGCCAAGTTTGAGCATGAACATTGTATCAGGATCTCGTTTAATACGAGATGGCTACTCATTTAAGTCTGAGAATAATGGTTGTTCGATTTATATGAGAGATATGTTTTATGGTCATGCTCCGATGGTCAATGGTTTATTCTTAATGAATCTCGAGCGTAATATTACACATGTTCATAGTGTAGATGCCAAAAGATTTAAAGTTGATAACGATAGTCCCACATACTTGTGGCACTGCCGCCTTGGTCACATTGGTGTCAAGCGCATGAAGAAGCTCCATGCCGATGGACTTTTAGAGTCTCTTGATTATGAATCGTTTGACACGTGCGAACCATGCCTCTTGGGCAAAATGACCAAGACTCCGTTCTCCGGAACAATGGAGCGAGCAACCAACTTGTTGGAAATCATACATACCGATGTGTGCGGTCCAATGAGCGTTGACGCTCGCGGAGGATATCGTTATGTTCTCACTCTCACAGATGACTTGAGTAGATATGGGTATGTCTACTTAATGAAACACAAGTCTGAGACCTTTGAAAAGTTCAAGGAATTTCAGAATGAGGTGGAGAATCAACGTGACCGAAAGATAAAATTCTTACGATCAGATCGTGGAGGAGAATACTTAAGTCACGAATTTGGTACACACTTAAAGAAATGTGGAATCGTTTCACAGCTCACGCCGCCTGGAACACCTCAGCGAAACGGTGTGTCCGAACGTCGTAATCGCACTCTATTGGATATGGTGCGGTCTATGATGTCTCTTACCGATTTACCGCTATCATTTTGGGGATACGCTCTAGAGACAGCTACATTCACTTTAAATAGGGCACCGTCTAAATCCGTTGAGACGACACCGTATGAATTATGGTTTGGAAAGAAACCTAAGCTGTCGTTTCTAAAAGTTTGGGGATGCAAAACTTATGTCAAGAAACTTCAACCTGAAAAGCTCGAACCCAAGTCGGAAAAATGCGTATTCATAGGATACCCTAAGGAAACTGTAGGGTATACCTTCTACTTAAGATCCGAAGGCAAGATCTTTGTTGCCAAGAACGGATGCTTTCTGGAAAAAGAGTTTCTCTCGAAAGAAGTAAGTGGGAGGAAAGTAGAACTCGATGAAGTACTACCTCTTGAGCAGGAAAGTGGCGCAGCGCAGGAAACCGTTCCTGTGATGCCCACACCAACTGAAGAGGAAAACAATGATGATGATCAAGGTACTTCGGATCAAGTTACTGCTGAACTTCGTAGGTCCACAAGGACACGTTCCGCACCAGAGTGGTACGGCAACCCTGTCCTGGAAATCATGTTGTTAGACAACAATGAACCTTCGAACTATGAAGAAGCAATGGCGGGCCCGGATTCCAACAAATGGCTTGAAGCCATGAAATCCGAGATAGAATCCATGTATGAAAACAAAGTATGGACTTTGACAGACTTGCCCGATGATCGGCGAGCGATAGAAAACAAATGGATCTTTAAGAAGAAGACGGACGCGGATGGTAATGTTACCATCTATAAAGCTCGACTTGTCGGTAAGGGTTATCGACAGGTTCAAGGGATTGACTACGACGAGACATTCTCTCCCGTAGCGAAGCTAAAGTCCGTCCGAATCATGTTAGCAATTGCCGCATACTATGATTATGAGATATGGCAGATGGACGTCAAAACAGCATTCCTTAACGGGCATCTTAAGGAAGAACTGTATATGATGCAGCTGGAAGGTTTTATCGATCCTCGGAACGCTAACAAAGTATGCAAGCTCCAGCGATCCATTTATGGACTGGTGCAAGCATCTCGGAGTTGGAACATTCGCTTTGATGAGATGATCAAAGCGTTTGGGTTTATGCAGACTTATGGAGAAGCCTGCGTTTACAAGAAAGTGAGTGGGAGCTCTGTAGCATTTCTCATATTATATGTAGATGACATACTCCTGATGGGAAATAATATAGAATTTCTGGACAGCATTAAGGCCTACTTGAATAAGTGTTTTTCAATGAAGGACCTTGGAGAAGCTGCTTATATATTAGGCATCAAGATCTATAGAGATAGATCGAGACGCCTCATAGGTCTTTCACAAAGCACATACCTTGATAAGATTTTGAAGAGATTCAGAATGGATCAGTCCAAGAAGGGGTTCTTGCCTATGTTACAAGGTATGAGACTGAGCTCAGCTCAGTCACCGACCACGGCAAAAGATAAAGAAGAGATGAGTGTCATCCCCTATGCTTCAGCCATAGGATCTATTATGTATGCCATGCTGTGCACCAGACCCGATGTAAACCTTGCCGTAAGTTTGGTAGCAAGATACCAAAGTAATCCCGGCAAGGAACACCGGACAGCGGTCAAGAATATCCTGAAGTACCTGAAAAGGACAAAGGACATGTTTCTCGTTTATGGAGGAGACGAAGAGATCGTCGTAAAGGGTTACGTCGACGCTAGCTTCGACTCAGATCTGGATGACTCTAAGTCACAAACCGGATACGTGTATATGTTGAATGGTGGAGCAGTAAGCTGGTGCAGCTGCAAGCAGAGCATCGTGGCGGGATCTACGTGTGAAGCGGAGTACATGGCAGCCTCGGAGGCAGCACATGAAGCGATTTGGGTGAAGGAGTTCATCACCGACCTAGGAGTCATACCCAATGCGTCGGAGCCGATCAAACTCTTCTGTGACAACACTGGAGCTATTGCCCTCGCAAAGGAGCCCAGGTTTCACAAGAAGACCAGGCACATCAAGCGTCGTTTCAACTCCATCCGTGAAAATGTTCAAGATGGAGACATAGAGATTTGCAAAGTGCACACGGATCTGAATGTCGCAGATCCGCTGACTAAACCTCTCTCGCGTGCAAAACATGATCAACACCAGAACTCTATGGGTGTTCGATTCATCACAATGTAACTAGATTAGTGACTCTAGTGCAAGTGGGAGACTGTTGGAAATATGCCCTAGAGGCAATAATAAAAGTATTATTATATTTCAATGTTCATGATAATTGTCTTGTATTCATGCTATAACTGTATTATCCGGAAATCGTAATACACGTGTGAATACTTAGACCACACTATGTCCCTGGTAAGCCTCTAGTTGACCAGCTCGTTGTGATCAACAGATAGTCATGGTTTCCTGACTATGGACATTGGATGTCGTTGATAACGGGATCACATCATTAGGAGAATGATGTGATGGACAAGACCCAATTCTAAGCATAGCATAAAAGATTGTGTAGTTCGTTTTGCTAGAGCTTTGCAAGTGTCAAGTATCTCTTCCTACGACCATGAGATCGTGTAACTCCCGGATACCGTAAGAGTGCCTTGGGTGTACCAAACGTCACAACGTAACTGGGTGACTACAAAGGTGCATTACAGGTATCTCCGAAAGTAGCTGTTGGGTTGACACGGATCGAGACTGGGATTTGTCACTCCGTATGACGGAGAGGTATCTCTGGGCCCACTCGGTAATGCATCATCATAATGAGCTCAATGTGACCAAGGTGTTGGACACGGGATCATGCATTACGGTACGAGTAAAGTGACTTGCCGGTAACGAGACTGAACAAGGTATTGGGATACCGACGATCGAGTCTCGGGCAAGTAACGTACCGATTGACAAAGGGAATTGCATACAGGGTTTGATCGAATCCTCGACATAGTGGTTCATCCCATGACAACATCGAGGAGCATGTGGGAGCCATCATGGGTATCCAGATCCCGCTGATGGTTATTGACTGAGAGCGTCTCGGTCATGTCTGCTTGTCTCCCGAACCCGTAGGGTCTACACACTTAAGGTTCGGTTACGCTAGGGTTGTAGGGATATGTATATGCAGTAACCCGAATGTTGTTCGGAGTCCCGGATGAGATCCCGGACGTCACGAGGAGTTCCGGAATGGTCCGGAGGTAAAGATTTATATATGGGAAGTCCTATTTCGGGCATCGGGACAAGTTTCGGGGTTATCGGTATTGTACCGGGACCACCGGAAGGGTCCCGGGGGTCCACCGGGTGGGTCCACCTGCCCCAGGGGGCCACATGGGCTGTAAGGGGGTGCGCCTTGGCCTAATGGGCCAAGGGCACCAGCCCCACATAGGCCCATGCGCCTAGGGTTCAAGGGGGCAAGAGTCCTAGGAGGGTAAGGCACCTCCTAGGTGCCTTGGGGGGAGGGAAAACCCCCTTGGCCGCCGCACCCCCTAGGAGATTGGATCTCCTAGGGACGGCCACCCCCCCTTGGCACCCCTATATATAGTGGGGGAGAGGAGGGACTTCATACCTGAACGCCCTGGCCTTTGGTTGCCTCCTTCTCCCTCCCCAACACCTCCTCCACCTC
This sequence comes from Triticum aestivum, assembly GCF_018294505.1. Lineage (NCBI taxonomy): Eukaryota > Viridiplantae > Streptophyta > Magnoliopsida > Poales > Poaceae > Triticum > Triticum aestivum. The sequence goes on from NC_057794.1 coordinate 595,299,941, forward strand.
CATAGTGCTTAGCGAAGCTCTGCCGGAGTACTGCAGCTCCATCAACACCACGCCGTCGTGCTGCTGCTGGTGCCATCTCCCTCAACCTCTCCTCCCTCCCTTGCTGGATCAAGAAGAGGAGACGTGGCTGTTCCGTACGTGTGTTGAACACGGAGGTGCCGTCCGTTCGGCGCAGGTCATCGGTGATTTGGATCACGTCGAGTACGACTACATCATCACCTTGCAAGCTTCCGCACTCGATCTACAAGTGGTATGTAGATGCAAACTCTCTCCCTAGACTTGTTGCTTAGATGAACTCATAGATGGATCTTGGTGAAACCGTAGGAAAAATTTTAATTTTCTGCAACGTTCCCCAAGTGTGGCATCATGAGCTAGGTCTATGCGTAGTTCTCTTTGCACGAGTAGAACACAACTTTGTTGTGGGCGTGGATTTTGTCATCTTACTTGCCTCTACTAGTCTTTTCTTGCTCAACGGTATTGTGGGATGAAGCGGCCCGGACCAACCTTACACGTACTCTTACGTGAGACCGGTTCCACCGACTGACATGCACAAGTTGCATAAGGTGGCTGGCGGGTGTCTGTCTCTCCCACCTTAGTTGGAGCAGAATCGATGAACAGGGCCCTTATGAAGGGTAAATAGAAGTTGACAAAATCACGTTGTGGTGATTCGTAGGTAAGAAAACGTTCTTGCTAGAACCCAATTGCAGCCACGTAAAAGATGCAACAACAATTAGAGGACGTCTAACTTGTTTTTGCAGCGATTGATCATGTGATGTGATATGGCCAGAAGTTGTGATGAATGATGAATTGTGATGTATGAGATCATGTTCTCTGTAATAGGATTCACGACTTGCATGTCGATGAGTATGACAACCGGCAGGAGCCATAGGAGTTGTCATTATTCTTTTGTATGACCTGCGTGTCATTAAAATAACGTCATGTAAACTACTTTACTTTATTGCTAAACGTTAGTCATAGAAGTAGAAGTAGTCGTTGGCGTGACAACTTCATGAAGACACGATGATGGAGATCATGATGATGGAGATCATGGTGTCAAGCCGGTGACAAGATGATCATGGAGCCCCGAAGATGAAGATCAATGGAGCTATATGATATTGGCCATATCATGTCACAACTATATAATTGCATGTGATGTTTATTATGTATTATGCATCTTGTTTACTTAGGACGACGGTAGTAAATAAGATGATCCCTTATAAAATTTCAAGAAGTGTTCTCCCCTAACTGTGCACCGTTGCTACAGTTCGTCGTTTCTAAGCACCACGTGATGATCGGGTGTGATGGATTCTTACGTTCACATACAACGGGTGTAAGACAGTTTTACACAGCGAAAACACTTAGGGTTAACTTGACGAGCCTAGCATGTGCAGACATGGCCTCGGAACACGGAGACCGAAAGGTCGAACACGAATCGTATAGAAGATGCGATCAACATGAAAATGTTCACCGACGATGATTAGTCCGTCTCACGTGATGATCGGACACGGGCTAGTCGACTCGGATCGTGTAACACTTAGATGACTAAAGGGATGTCTAATCTAAGTGGGAGTTCATAATTTGATTAGAACTTTATTATCATGAACTTAGTCTAAAACCTTTGCAAATATGTCTTGTAGATCAATGGCCAACGCTAATGTCAACATGAACTTCAACGCGTTCCTAGAGAAAACCAAGCTGAAAGATGATGGCGGCAACTATACGGACTGGGTCCGGAACCTGAGGATCATCCTCATAGCTGCCAGGAAACAATATGTCCTAGAAGGACCGCTAGGTGACGCTCCCGTCCCAGAGAACCAAGACATTATGAATGCTTGGCAAACTCGCGCTGATGATTACTCCCTCGTTCAGTGCGGCATGCTTTACAGCTTAGAACCGGGGCTCCAAAAGCGTTTTGAGCATCACGGAGCATATGAGATGTTCGAAGAGCTGAAACTAGTTTTCCAAGCTCATGCCCGGGTCGAGAGATATGATGTCTCCGACAAGTTCTACAGTTGTAAGATGGAGGAAAACAGTTCTGTCAGTGAGCACATCCTGAAGATGTCTGGGTTGCACAACCGTATGACCCAGCTAAACATTAACCTCCCAGATGAGGCGGTCATTGACAGAATCCTCCAGTCGCTCCCACCAAACTACAAGAGCTTTGTGATGAACTACAACATGCAGGGAATGGAAAAGACCATTCCTGAAGTGTTCTCGATGCTGAAGTCAGCAGAGGCTGAAATCAAGAAAGAACATCAAGTGTTGATGGTCAATAAGACCACTAAGTTCAAGAATGGCAAGGGTAAGAAGAACTTCAAGAAGGACGGCAAAGATGTTGCCGCACCTGGTAAGCCAGTTACCAGGAAGAAGTCAAAGAATGGACCCAAGCCTGAGACTGAGTGCTTTTATTGCAAGGGGAAGGGTCACTGGAAGCGGAACTGCCCCAAATACTTAGCGGATAAGAAGGCCGGCAACACCAAAGGTATATTTGATATACATGTGATTGATGTGTACCTTACCAGTAATCGTAGTAACTCCTGGGTATTTGATACCGGTGCCGTTGCTCATATTTGTAACTCACAGCAGGAGCTGCGGAATAAACGGAGACTGGCAAAGGACGAGGTGACGATGCGCGTCGGGAATGGTTCCAGAGTCGATGTGATCGCCGTCGGCACGCTGCCTCTACATTTACCTACGGGATTAGTTTTGAACCTCAATAATTGTTATTTAGTGCCAAGTTTGAGCATGAACATTGTATCAGGATCTCGTTTAATACGAGATGGCTACTCATTTAAGTCTGAGAATAATGGTTGTTCGATTTATATGAGAGATATGTTTTATGGTCATGCTCCGATGGTCAATGGTTTATTCTTAATGAATCTCGAGCGTAATATTACACATGTTCATAGTGTAGATGCCAAAAGATTTAAAGTTGATAACGATAGTCCCACATACTTGTGGCACTGCCGCCTTGGTCACATTGGTGTCAAGCGCATGAAGAAGCTCCATGCCGATGGACTTTTAGAGTCTCTTGATTATGAATCGTTTGACACGTGCGAACCATGCCTCTTGGGCAAAATGACCAAGACTCCGTTCTCCGGAACAATGGAGCGAGCAACCAACTTGTTGGAAATCATACATACCGATGTGTGCGGTCCAATGAGCGTTGACGCTCGCGGAGGATATCGTTATGTTCTCACTCTCACAGATGACTTGAGTAGATATGGGTATGTCTACTTAATGAAACACAAGTCTGAGACCTTTGAAAAGTTCAAGGAATTTCAGAATGAGGTGGAGAATCAACGTGACCGAAAGATAAAATTCTTACGATCAGATCGTGGAGGAGAATACTTAAGTCACGAATTTGGTACACACTTAAAGAAATGTGGAATCGTTTCACAGCTCACGCCGCCTGGAACACCTCAGCGAAACGGTGTGTCCGAACGTCGTAATCGCACTCTATTGGATATGGTGCGGTCTATGATGTCTCTTACCGATTTACCGCTATCATTTTGGGGATACGCTCTAGAGACAGCTACATTCACTTTAAATAGGGCACCGTCTAAATCCGTTGAGACGACACCGTATGAATTATGGTTTGGAAAGAAACCTAAGCTGTCGTTTCTAAAAGTTTGGGGATGCGAAGCTTATGTCAAGAAACTTCAACCTGAAAAGCTCGAACCCAAGTCGGAAAAATGCGTATTCATAGGATACCCTAAGGAAACTATAGGGTATACCTTCTACTTAAGATCCGAAGGCAAGATCTTTGTTGCCAAGAACGGGTGCTTTCTGGAAAAAGAGTTTCTCTCGAAAGAAGTAAGTGGGAGGAAAGTAGAACTCGATGAAGTACTATCTCTTGAGCGGGATAGTGACGCAGCACAGGAAACCATTCCTATGATGCCCACACCAACTGAAGAGGAAAACCATGATAATGATCAAGGTACTTCGGATCAAGTTACTACTGAACTTCGTAGGTCCACAAGGACACGTTCCGCACCAGAGTGGTACGGCAACCCTGTCCTGGAAATCATGTTGTTAGACAACAATGAACCTTCGAACTATGAAGAAGCAATGACGGGCCCGGATTCCAACAAATGGCTTGAAGCCATGAAATCCGAGATAGAATCCATGTATGAAAACAAAGTATGGACTTTGACAGACTTGCCCGATGATCGGCGAGCGATAGAAAACAAATGGATCTTTAAGAAGAAGACGGACGCGGATGGTAATGTTACCATCTATAAAGCTCGACTTGTCGCTAAGGGTTATCGACAGGTTCAAGGGATTGACTACGACGAGACATTCTCTCCCGTAGCGAAGCTAAAGTCCGTCCGAATCATGTTAGCAATTGCCGCATACTATGATTATGAGATATGGCAGATGGACGTCAAAACAGCATTCCTTAACGGGCATCTTAAGGAAGAACTGTATATGATGCAGCCGGAAGGTTTTGTCGATCCTCGGAACGCTAACAAAGTATGCAAGCTCCAGCGATCCATTTATGGACTGGTGCAAGCATCTCGGAGTTGGAACATTCGCTTTGATGAGATGATCAAAGCGTTTGAGTTTATGCAGACTTATGGAGAAGCCTGCGTTTACAAGAAAGTGAGTGGGAGCTCTGTAGCATTTCTCATATTATATGTAGATGACATACTCCTGATGGGAAATAATATAGAATTTCTGGACAGCATTAAGGCCTACTTGAATAAGTGTTTTTCAATGAAGGACCTTGGAGAAGCTGCTTATATATTAGGCATCAAGATCTATAGAGATAGATCGAGACGCCTCATAGGTCTTTCACAAAGCACATACCTTGATAAGATTTTGAAGAGATTCAGAATGGATCAGTCCAAGAAGGGGTTCTTGCCTATGTTACAAGGTATGAGACTGAGCTCAGCTCAGTCACCGACCACGGCAAAAGATAAAGAAGAGATGAGTGTCATCCCCTATGCTTCAGCCATAGGATCTATTATGTATGCCATGCTGTGTACCAGACCCGATGTAAACCTTGCCATAAGTTTGGTAGCAAGATACCAAAGTAATCCCGGCAAGGAACACTGGACAGCGGTCAAGAATATCCTGAAGTACCTGAAAAGGACGAAGGACATGTTTCTCGTTTATGTAGGAGACGAAGAGCTCGTCGTAAAGGGTTACGTCGATGCTAGCTTCGACTCAGATCTGGATGACTCTAAGTCACAAACCGGATACGTGTATATGTTGAATGGTGGAGCAGTAAGCTGGTGCAGCTGCAAGCAGAGCGTCGTGGCGGGATCTACGTGTGAAGCGGAGTACATGGCAGCCTCGGAGGCAGCACATGAAGCGATTTGGGTGAAGGAGTTCATCACCGACCTAGGAGTCATACCCAATGCGTCGGGGCCGATCAAACTCTTCTTTGACAACACTGGAGCTATTGCCCTCGCAAAGGAGCCCAGGTTTCACAAGAAGACCAGGCACATCAAGCGTCATTTCAATTCCATCCGTGAAAATGTTCAAGATGGAGACATAGAGATTTGCAAAGTGCACACGGATCTGAATGTCGCAGATCCGCTGACTAAACCTCTCTCGCGTGCAAAACATGATCAACACCAGAACTCTATGGGTGTTCGATTCATCACAATGTAACTAGATTGGTGACTCTAGTGCAAGTGGGAGACTGTTGGAAATATGCCCTAGAGGCAATAATAAAAGTATTATTATATTTCATTGTTCATGATAATTGTCTTTTATTCATGCTATAACTGTATTATCCGGAAATCGTAATACACGTGTGAATACTTAGACCACACTATGTCCCTGGTAAGCCTCTAGTTGACCAGCTCGTTGTGATCAACAGATAGTCATGGTTTCCTGACTATGGACATTGGATGTCGTTGATAACGGGATCACATCATTAGGAGAATGATGTCATGGACAAGACCCAATCCTAAGCATAGCATAAAAGATCGTGTAGTTCATTTTGCTAGAGCTTTGCAAGTGTCAAGTATCTCTTCCTTAGACCATGAGATCGTGTAACTCCCGGATACCGTAAGAGTGCCTTGGGTGTATCAAACGTCACAACGTAACTGGGTGACTATAAAGGTGCATTACAGGTATCTCCGAAAGTAGCTGTTGGGTTGACACGGATCGAGACTGGGATTTGTCACTCCGTATGACGGAGAGGTATCTCTGGGCCCACTCGGTAATGCATCATCATATTGAGCTCAATGTGACCAAGGTGTTGGACACGGGATCATGCATTACGGTACGAGTAAAGTGACTTGCCGGTAACGAGACTGAACAAGGTATTGGGATACCGATGATCGAGTCTCGGGCAAGTAACGTACCGATTGACAAAGGGAATTGCATACAGGGTTTGATCGAATCCTCGACATAGTGGTTCATCCGATGACAACATCGAGGAGCATGTGGGAGCCATCATGGGTATCCAGATCCCGCTGTTGGTTATTGACTGAGAGCGTCTCGGTCATGTCTGCATGTCTCCCGAACCCGTTGGGTCTACACACTTAAGGTTCGGTGACGCTAGGGTTATGAAGATATGGATATGCAGAAACCCGAATGTTGTTCGGAGTCCCAGATGAGATCCCGGACGTCACGAGGAGTTCCGGAATGGTCCGGAGGTAAAGAATTATATATAGGAAGTGCTATTTCGGGCATCGGGACAAGTTTCGGGGTTATCGGTATTGTACCGGGACCACCGGAAGGTCCCGGGGGTCCACCGGGTGGGGCCACCTGTCCCGGGGGGCCACATGGGCTGTAGGGGGTGCGCCTTGGCCATCATGGGCCAAGGGCACCAGCCCCTATAGGCCCATGCGCCTAGGGTTTCCCCCTAGGAGGAGTCCTAGTGGTGGAAGGCACCCCTAGGTGCCTTGGGGGGGAGGGAAACCTCCCCTAGGCCGCCGCCCCCCCTAGTAGATCTCATCTACTAGG
>NC_057794.1:595307022-595329593 GCF_018294505.1 Triticum aestivum
CACCAGCCCCTGGCGCCTCCACCTCCCCCCGTTACGTCTCTCCCTTGTAGTCTCGGCGAAGCCCTGCTGCTGTGACGCCCTGCATCCACCACCACGCCGTCGTGCTGCTGGATCTTCATCAACCTCTCCTTCCCCCTTGCTCTTCCCCCTTGCTGGATCAAGAAGGAGGAGACGTCTCCCGTCCCGTACGTGTGTTGAACGCGGAGGTGCCGTCCGTTCGGCGCTGGTCATCGATGATTTGGATCACGTCGAGTACGACTACATCATCACCTTGCAAGCTTCCGCACGCGATCTACAAGTGGTATGTAGATGCAAACTCTCTCCCTAGACTCGTTGCTTAGATGAACTCATAGATGGATCTTGGTGAAACCGTAGGAAAAATTTTAATTTTCTGCAACGTTCCCCAACAGGGCTTGGATGGCGCACTTGTATCAGGGCCACCAAGCGCAGTGCCTGCTCCTCCACAGCGCCGCCACGGACGCGCCCGCGGAACTACGACCATCCAGAGGTGGAGGAAATCGTTTGGCAGGCCATCCCGTCCGAATCTCCGCGCCAGCGTCAGACTACATCAACGGCATCGACAACATGAATATGAGCACCAAGGTGCGCCAGCTTCCCGCGAGTGACATCATGCCTCGCCTTCCACGTCCGACTGGGGTTGTGTTCTTGGATGTTGTGAACATGCATAGGAACTTGGTCGCAGAGACTGCAAATCGTGTTGATTTCATTCGCCTGGGACGGAGCAATTCTTGGCTCTGTTCTTGGTTGCGACCCCTGTTTTAAGTTTTAACCCAATTCAGAGCAGTACCCTCTGCTTCGTATGTGTGGCCGAGCAACGACGGGACCCCCTTCAGCCGCGGCTCGTTCGTGTTCAGTTCAGGGGGGCGCCATCTCCATCACTAACCCTTCAGAGTAAGACTCCTGAGTCCTGACCGTCGCTCCACAGTTCACTTTTTCAGAGTGTCGCCACCTTGGAGGCTTGGACACGACGGCACGTGAATTGAGAAAATTTTACACTTAGACATGGCTTCAGGAAAACCTCGCTGTTGTTGTGTTTCTGCTGCCTAAACTTGACCAATTCTCCTGACGGTAGAAAACCTATAGTTGCGTTGGCATCACGGTTATAAAATTCAGAAACTGTTTGATGCTGCGTCATCAGCCTTTTTTTTAAAAAAAAGGAGGTTAAACCCCTGGCCTCTGCATCAATCGATGCATGCAGCCATCAGCCTGTGATGGTCGCGCCCTTATTCTGGTTTTTACTTCAACGTTGCCAGCAGAAATATGGGTTTATCTTAGATAAATCATCATCAGCTATTCAGGTGTCAGTACAGATGTGGTGGTTGAGCACTTGAGTTTAGTTATTATTCTGCTTAAAGTTTCAATCCATCAGCAGAAAATGAGTTTGTGTTTTGACTTTTGACTGCGATTGAGTTATGATTTGTGAACATGGCGAAGTTAATACGCCCAGACACTGCCGGTGACAAAATTCTACTCCACAATAGTAGGTATTTGCATTGTGCCTGCAATCCTGTAGGATTGAACTGCCTGTGTACAGATAGATGCTAGTACAAGATGATCTGAAGCTAGTTGGTTGCCAGGGAAAGACAACCTTGAATTGGAAATTATTGGTTTTGATACTACTGTCCTTTATTCAGATGATTCAGTTCTTCAGTTCAACACCATATGCTGCTAGTGGGAAACTCTGGAGCTTGAAAACCCAAATCAGGTTCAGTCAGTTCAGTTTCACATATAAGATACTGAGTTCTGTTTGATTTTAACCTATTCTAATTATGTTGAGTAACGTGTGAATATAGTTCAGGTTGTATCCCACCCACGGCACTGCATGCAATCTACTCCCCATGTAAACTTTTTAAAGACGTTTTAGATCACTATTACAGAGGGAGTAGATTCTTGCATTGAATTATTTCAAGGTTTTGTGCATGAGCTGTCTTCTTCACCTAGTTATTGAGTAGCAACAGCAAGAAACACATATTTGTAGTATTGAACTTGTTATGCACAATGCACGATGTATAGCCATGCTACTTTTTTTATTTTCTTTTTTCAGTGTAGTAGTACCCATCGTACAGAGATGATACAGATAACTGTCTGATTTTAACATCTCAACCAAATTCAGGTTCTAGCTTGTTTCTTTTATTCTTTTTACCGTAGTATTTGTTTCATGGACTGCTGCTGCCATCTTTGCTTGTTAATTTTCACTACTCCCTCCAATCCAAATCAATTGACGCAGCCTATATACAATTTGGATCGGATGGTGTACTACTATTTTCTACCTACATAGGCTTCAGCAACGAAAATTAATACAGCAGGTACATTTTAACTGTTCTGAATATAATGTGTCATCCAACACAAACACAAACACAAACACAAACAAACACTACAAAGAGTCAATTGAGCGGTCTTCAGTTAGCTACAAAGAGTTGACAGCTACTCCAGAGTATCTCGCAAGAAAAAGGGTTGACAGCTAACTGAAGACCCTGACAACATTCTTTCAGTTAGTAAGGTTTTTTTTTGCGAGGCAATTTTTTTAGGGGGTGAGGCAGTTCCAGGTAGTGCAATTTCAGTTAGTACGTGCCTAACCCCCGTGTGTGGGTGCTTTGTACATGGGCTGGTACAGTGGTACTCCCGCGCGTTGGAGCGCATACGGCACAATTCAATCAAATAAATGTTGAGGCCTTGATTTTTTTTGAGGCATGTTGAGGCCTTGATGGGATGCGGCGCGAGTGACAGCACTATACTAGGACGACCCAGTAGCATGTTTGCTCGTTTATTCAGTCGGTTAATTTGTTTCCTTTGTTTTCTCCTTTTCCTTTTACTTTTTTGAAAAATTGCAAATACATATATGCCATAAAAATTACTTAAATTTCGAAAAATGTTCGTCACACGTTTAACAAATGTTCATGCAATGTAAAATAATGTCCATGTACCATTCAAAAAACTTCATGATATTTTTTTCAAAAGTTCATACGTTTAAAAGATATATTCGCGACATTATTTTTTTAAAACAATTAAAACAAGTTCGGGTAACATTAATTTTTTTTATCATACCATTCAAATAAATGGTCCCACATTTGAAAAATATGTTTGGGCCATTTCGAAAAAAGTTAATACAATGTCAAGAATTGCATGTAATTTTATAAAATATTTTGAATTATTAAACAAATGTTAAACATGTATTTCAAAATGTTTACAAATTATTTGGAAAAATATTCAAACATATATTTGAAAAAATATCTTCACAATAAAAAAAAGTGATCACCATGTATTTGAAAATTGTTTAGCTTGTGTCAAAAAAATGATCCATGTGCATACCAAAAATGTGCAACCTGTATTGGAAATAGTAGATATTTATCAAAAAGGAACAAAACAAACTGAAGAAAACACAAAGAAAATCGAAGGAAACAGGTAAAGAAACATTGAAAACGGAATAAGAAAAAAATGCATGCAAGGTTCTAAAACCGGACCATACCGGTGTATTGAACGTTCCCAAAATCAGTTAATGGACCGGTGTAACACCCCAAAAATTTAGCCATTTCATTTTATTAATTAAATTTGGCCAGAGTAAAAATTTGAATTTTATTAGGTCTTTTATTAATTCTAGAATATGTTTTGTTTTCTGTTTTAAAAAAAAAATCCTTCCCTCCATATAGAAACTTTTGAAAATATTTTGGGTTTGAGAGTTTTCCTTAACCCTTTAATTTAAGTTTTAAATTAAGTAGGAAATATTTTTATAATAAAATTTGCCCAGCAAAATTCTTTTAATGGTATTTCAATCTCTGAAATGCTCCGGCTGCACTAAAATCATTTCAAATAATTCTTTTAAAAATTCCACAAATTTTTGAGAGCTCCTCTGATGCCTATAGATCACTTTCATAACTTGGTCTTTTGGATGTTTTGAGAAAAACATCTTCTTTTCATTTCTGTCCCATCCTTAGGTTATAACTACAACCCCATTTTTCCTTTCTCAATTAGTTCTGAACTTTTTCCATCATGTAGTCCTTCCAACCAAACACTTATGTCCAGAAGGGTTGTTCCAGTTTGATCTTGCAAGCCCACCAAACAATCCCCTGTAGTTTCTGTCCAGAACTGAATTCTGGTAAAACTTTCACTCGCAAGTTGTTCCTTCTGCCAAAACAACTCCACCATCAACTTTATCATCCAATGAGTCATTATGCTGACAATTTTCTCATTCAACAAAATCCTCTAGGTGGACTTGGCATTCTGTCGAACAGTTTGTAGGCATTACAGAATTTGGCAACTTACTAAACCACCATTTGAAACTTGCTCCTTCTATACTTTCCACCATCATTTTCATCCAAAGTAGCCCTACCCTGTTAAATCTCAACTTCATTGGATCACTGTAGCCCGCCCTGGCATTTTGTCGAGCACCTCGTGTGCATGTGCAGAACGCGCGTAGTGCAGCCGCTGGCATCGAGCCGCTGTGGCACCTCTGCTGCTTCCTCCACTCGCCCTGTCCTTTCCCTGGATCACCGCGTCACCCCTGAGCCCTGCCCAGTGGCGGAGCCAGCGTTGAACCATTGGGTTCAGATGAACCCAATGAGATTCGCTACCTACGTGCATGTCATGTACGACATATAAGGCCTGACCCCAATAAAAAATTAAGTCTGACCCCATTAAGCTGCTAACGCCACATGATTAGACAAATAAAAGGCCCAAAAGCCCAGGCATCTTCGTTACTAGTCCTAGATCAATACATGTACGACATCTAAAAAAAGAATATCAACCAATACCTGTACGAGGAATACACGGACGGCAGCCGCACGCCTCGTAGCTTTCCAACTCGCCTCGCCTCTCTCTCCGCCGCCTCGCCTCATCTCGACGCCGACGCCCGACGGCAAATAGTGTCGAAGCGCTCCGCTCAACTGCAGTCCAATTCAAGGCAGTAATATCACCTCCACATCTCTTTCCTCCGTACATTCTACCCAATCTAAATCTAATAGCCTAGTACGGGAGCTTTTTGCCCTAATTTTCTAGTTCTTATTTTCATGGACTTTCATTGATGCAGGCTATGGAAAGATATTTTTCCAAGAAGAGAAGTCGATCACCTGACCCAGATAATGATGGGGGGACATCGAGGTCACCCATCAGATGTAAGCAAACTGCATCAAATGTCGCTGCAAGTAGTCTCCCAAAGCCTTCTATCCACAAAGAGATTAATTTAGATGAATTGCCCTACGATCCGGCTGATCGGAAGAGAATTTCGGAGTACACAAGAAATCCTAAGAAACAAGATGAGATTAGGCGACGATATTTAACAAGGGGACCTTACAGGCCGCCGTCTACTTTTGTTTATCCACACAGGGACATTGGAGATACACAACGAAGATTTAATCCAGACTGGTTTAAAGATTATGGTCGTTGGCTTGAGTATAGTGATAAGGTGCATAAGGCCTTTTGTTTATGTTGTTATCTTTTCAGAGATAATAATGAGGGACAAGCTGGGAGTGATGCATTTGGAATTAATGGTTGGAACGGTTGGAACAAGAAAAGTAGGCTGGATACCCACGAGGGTAAAGGTAATGTTAACAGCTTTCATAATGTAGCAGTAAAACGGTGTGATGCTTTAATGAATCAAGATCAATCAATTCGGGTAGCTCTCGATAAGCAAACTGATCTTACAAAAAAGCAAAATCGAATTCGGCTTAATGCTTCAATTGATTCTGTTAGATACTTGTTGCATCAAGGCTTAGCTTTCCGAGGCCATGACGAAACAGAAGAGTCAAAAAATAAGGGAAACTTTCGAGAGTTGGTAAAAACTTTGGCAAATCAAAATGATGATATACGAAAAGTAGTTCTTGAGAATGCTCCACAAAATTGCAAGTGGGTATGTGGAGATATTCAGAAGGAAATTGCCAACTATTTTGCCAAGGTAACATCATCGTTAAATTATATTTCCTACTATTTTTTGTTGTCTTACAAGTTACACTAATCTCTAATGATGCCCTTATTGTTTTGCACAGATAACTTTGAATTCTATTATTGAAGAAATTGGAGGTGATGTGTTTAGTTTGTTGATTGACGAAGCTGCTGATGTGTCTGACAAAGAGCAAATGGCAGTTGTTTTGAGATATCTTAGCAAGCGTGGATTTATCATTGAACGATTAGTTGGAGTAGTACATGTGCAAGAAACATCGGCAATATGTCTTCAGGCCGCACTTCAAAAATTATTCACCGATCTTGGTTTAAGCATAAAACAAGTCAGAGGACAATGTTATGACGGGGCTAGCAATATGCGCGGCGAGTTCAATGGCTTGAAAGCAAAGATTTTGCAAGAGAATAAATCAGCCTATTATGTGCATTGTTTTGCTCACCAACTCCAGTTGGTTATTGTAGCTGTAGCAAAGAAGCATGAAGATATTTCAGATTTTTTCTACATGATCTCCATTTTATTTAATGTGGTTGGAGCTTCTTGCAAAAGAAAGGACATGATTAGAGAGAAACATCGAGAGGATGTAATAAAAGCCATAGGTAGTGGGCAGATTAGCACTGGCAGAGGGTTAAATCAAGATCAAACTCTTCAGAGAGCTGGTGACACTCGTTGGGGCTCACACTACAGAACTCTCTCAAGTCTAGTGAAGTTGTTCCCTGCAGTCATATCTGTTCTGAAATATGTGGAGAAAGAAGGTAAAAATGAAAAGAAAAGTCAGGCGCGTGGTCTTGTAGCATATTTTGAGACCTTTGATTTTGTGTTTTATTTGCACATGATGCTGCATATATTAGGAAATGCAAATACTTTGTCACATTCTTTACAAAAGAAGGATCAAGACATCCTAAATGCCATGTCATGTGTCAAGTCCACAAGGAATGAGCTACAAGAACTAAGGGAGAATGGATGGGACTCACTGATACAGAAGACATATTCATTTTGTGAAGAACATCACATTGAGAAGGCGGACATGCAGGAGCAATATATCAATCGACACAAACCAAGACAAAAAACTAATAAGACAAACCTCCAGCATTACCGAGTAGAGTGTCTTAATTCTGTTATTGACTGGCAACTTCAAGAGTTTGATGACCGTTTCAATGAGGTAAATTCTGCATTACTTGGTCACATGGCTTCTTTCAACCCAAACGATGGATTTGTTGCTTTTAACTTGGATAGCTTAGTGAAGCTAGCTGAGTTTTATCCAGATGATTTTGATTCAAAAAAAATGGATGATCTTGGTCCTGAACTGCGCACTTACATTGATAATGTGCGAGCGGATGAAAGGTTTGCTAATTTGGACGGGATTGCTGATCTTGCGAAGTTAATGGTGCAGACAAATAAACATGTTACTTTTCCCTTGGTCTATCATCTTCTAAAGTTAGTATTGATATTACCAGTTGCAACAACATCCGTGGAGAGATGCTTTTCAGCTATGAATGTTGTCAAGAAAAAGTTGCGCAACAAAATTGGTGATCAGTTCATGAGTGATTGTCTAATTTGCTATGTGGAGAAAGAGATGTTTTCTCCCATTAGTAATGATGCTGTGTTTGATCTTTTTAAGGCGATAAAAGATCGAAAAGGGAAGCTCTAAATGTGAGTGACTTTACATGATTCTTTCACATGATATCACTTTTATTTTAAACTTGCCAAACTAACTTGTTATTTTCTTCACTGTTTTCAGAAAGATGAGAAGTTGGCTCTAAAATATGAAGTTTATTTTGGTACTACTTTTATCTATAATATGCAAGCAAGTGATTTTATAATTTCATCCAGTCGGTATGTTATGCACTCTTATTTTTTTGAAGTGACAAATATGTGTGATAAGTGATATCATATTCATTGTGCTTTCTTTGACTGATATAATCTCGTTGCAATTTGTCACAAAATAGGACTAAGTTCATTAAAAAAAATCACAACTAGTTAGTGAATGAACCCATTGGCGAAAATTTCTGGCTCCGCCCCTGGCCCTGCCGACACCTCCCCGCATCTCCTAGCACCGTCCACCGCCGTCCACGCCGGCCACGACCGACCACCGTGACGGGCACGGCACCGCCAAGCCGCGTGGCGCGCCCTGAGCCACCCAGCTCCTCCCGGGCGTAACTACGACTTCCACCGCCCTCACCAACCCCCAGCGGCCACATACAGACCCCGCTGACCTCGCCACCGCCCTCGTCTGCCATCAATGGTCGCCGCCGCAGTCTTCTGTGGACGGCACCGTCCGAGCCACCTGGCGTCCCTCCAAGCCTACCAGCGCACACAGGGCTTACCTACCGACCACCACCGTCCTCTCCGACTCCGTCGACCACGCCAACAACCTCGAACCGCCATCCATGGAGATCGCCGCCGCGTCCACATTCGGGACCAGCCTCCTTGAGCACTCACTGATCCATCCCCATCATCATTTTTACTCGAGATCGACCGTAGGCGAAATCCCTCTTCCTCCTCCGCCGGAGCTCTTTGGGAGTGCTCGCAGCCGGCGACTCCGTCCACTCCGGAGACAATGGCGACCACCGACAGGATCGTATCAACCTTCTAAGCACGCCCGTGTGCTCAGATCACCGAGGGGCACCGCCGTTTACCGGCGTCGATCGCCGAAGCCCCGCCTCTGTCCGGCCGCGTGAGAGAGGGCGCGCGAAGACTAGTCAAACCGGACCAGTGGGCCAGGCGGGGCCACTGTCAGCGACTCAAGCCGCGCCAGATCGGTTATAAGTGGAAATGTATTCTCCCTATTACGTCTTCACTTCCCAAAAAGCGTAAATACGATCGAACTGTTTTCTTCTATAAACTTTAATTAAAACAGATTTTAACTACTGCTTTGACTGCCTCTAGTTTTTAAACCACAAATCCAAATGACTTGATTCCTTTTTTTTGTATTCCTCAAATTTCATCTAGTTTATTTTACTATTTATTTCAAAATTTTCCAACCAACTTTTTTGTACTGTTTTGGAATTATGTGGTAATTGCATTATTTTGAAAATAGGGAAAATGGAGGGAAGACAATTTTCAAATTTTTTGGAGTCCACCCAACCCTTCTACATGATCAAGGCAAGCATTTTGAACACTTGATATGATGACTGCTTGGTTGATTGCTTGCTAGAATATTTGAAACATGTTATGTTACCTCATATGAAATTGCATACAAACGATCATGCATTCCTTGTCAATATTTGACTTCACCTAAACATGAAATATTTGTGCCACATATGCCTATGCCTGTTCTGACTAACTTGCAGGAAAGAATTGGTCACTAGTGAAAGTGATCGTAAGATAGGAATCTCGTTGTGACGAGAATGATCAGTGAGGACATGTTGGGACATGCCAAGTGGTGACCTTGTTATCTTCCACCAAGGATATATATTGTGCTAACCACTGCAGGAAATTTTTAAACCTCCTGAGTCGACTGTAGATCGAGTCTTGTTCCAGTAACCCCCATACTTGATTCGTGCTGCCACTTGTCCCTGGCACAGGTAGGGTATAGTTCAGTAAGTTGTTAACCCCTTTCCTGCACACACTATACAGAGGGCCGCGATGAGTGTCCCAAGGCCTTGGATTAAAGCCAGTCATCGGGTCAGGAGGCATGGGTGTCTTTGGTTGAGGCTGAAGAGGGATAGCACCCCTAATTGCGCGGTATAAATATTGTGATCCCATGCTATTCGAGGTGGTAGCCTCCCCGTCTTAGAGTTTTACTTGAGCGATGTTTTGGATGATTCCTGGCATCAGGAAAGTTAAGCTGGTGTGTGCTGGTTAGGTGTGTTTGCAACCCAAAGACCGTAAACGGAATTAGTCAGCGTCTCGGGGTTGACTAAAGAAATCATTTACTTATGGGTAAAGAGTACAACATCTACAGAGTATAAAACCTATTCGAATAGCCGTGTCCGTCGCTTCAGACACCCAACTGACATGTATTTTCTTTTCTTTTGGAATTCATCGGGCGGTGCTACCGCCTAGAATCCCTTTACCTTTGATTTCATTTGGAGTAAAGCCCTTTGCGTGGCGTCGCGAAGACACCCAATTATGGCATTCTTTTATAGTTTTCTCTTGGGTTCCTTCGGAAGGGTTATACCTCTTGAGACCTGAATTTAAATTATTTTTGCAATATTATTATTTACTTATACGTTGCTAATATTAAGCTGACAAAACTTTATTAATTGTGCAAATATGATACTCCACATGATTGCATTAAATTCTCGTCATGGCATGGTAGAATACACTTAATTTTTTTTGAGCATCAGTACAGACACAAGCGCTCATATACACGCGCATACACTCACCCCTATGAACGCACACACGCACACTCTACCCCTATAAGCACCTGGCATATCATCTTGAGATTTACGAAGTCACCGTAGGCGCCTCGTCGTCGACGGGAACGTCTCCTCCCACTGAAAGCGCATCGCCAGAAATCCTGAAATAAATCCAGGAATAATGCGATCACCAGGATTTGAACCCTGATGGGTTGGGGATACCACTGTTCACCTAACCAACTCAACCACAAGTTGATTCGCAAATACACTTAAAATTAACAGCATGCATTCTGCCTGCTTTTATTATATATTCTGTCCATGATGTTTGTTCCTCGCTATTGTCTTGGCTAAATCATGACTTGAGAGGAGCTCTACGAAGACACCCCACAACCTAGGAATCGGAGATAGTAGCCACGTGAGATCCACAATCTGTGCTGATGATCTTCATACAGGTAACATTATAAGCGTGTTATGGGTTCTCTCATTTGTTGTTCTTGTGCTGATCACGTATGTGCGTGCGTGTGTGCGTGCAGGCGCAAAAGCCGAAGAGCTCAAAGATTGGATCGTCTTAGGTGCCATGTGGGGGGATGCACTATTAGCGCTGCTTTCGCGTATGGCCTGTGTCGGTTGGCGGACGAGATCAATCCGGAGATCAGCCAGAAGGCTGCTGCTTGGCTGAGGAGAAACGTATGGCACACAGAGTAACATCCACTAGCTTATCTGCACTAGCTGTGTTCAATCAAGTCCCTTGTATGAAGCAAAACACTAGAGTAACATCCACTAGTAACTAGTTCATCAGCACTAGCTATGTCCAAAGTTCTTGTATGAAGCAAAACGCCACAAAGTAGCATCCACTAGGTCTTCACCACAGTGTTTAGTACTCCCACCGTCCCATAATATAAGAGCGTTTTGCTCTTATATTATGGGACGGAGGGGGTAAGTTCTTGTATGAAGCAAACTTTTTATCACCATCTTTGTTCTGATCAGTCTATCTCTTTAACTTCATCTAAAAAAACGAGTCCATAACACGTAAGAGCAGAATGATGCTGTTACATTTATCGGAGGACAACAACAACAACAAAAAAGATCAATGGAAAAGGCAAACAACATGAGAAATAATATGAATGGAATACAAGATACAAGAGAAAAACCTGAAGATCCTTCATTGCTTCCAAATGATTGAACCTACTCATGAGTCGCTAGAAGAACATCAATGGTAGGATGTAAACTGAATGGTTTTTCCAGATGACATAATTATCTTAGTTACCACATGGAAGGTACTCTATTCTTTAGGAAGCCGTTAAGAACGTGGTAGGAGCTCCCTTTGCTTACATAAGTTATGTCAGGAGAAAGCCTAAGAGGGGAAAGCCTAAGAGGGGAAACATACTCGCCTACCCTCGGTGACCTAGGTCACCCCACCGGTCGAACCAAGTCGTGTAAATCACTGTACACCTTCCAAATCGCCTAAGAGGGGAAAGATACTCGCCTACCCTCGATGACCTAGGTCGCCCCACCGGTCGAACCAAGTCGCCTAAACCACCATACACCTTCCAAATCGCCTAAGAGGGGAAAAATACTCGCCTACCCTTGGTGACCTAGGTCGCCCCACCAGTCGAACCAAGTTGCCTAAACCACCGTACACTTTCCAAATCACCTAAGACAGGAAAACATACTCGCCTACCCCCCGGTGACCTTGCCCACCATCGTAGGTAGAATTAAAGCCGTGCTGAACATGGCAGGGGCATGCACGACAGTTTCAGTTGCCGTCGCATCAGACAAATGGGCAGCAGTCACCGCAACAGGAAACTCCACGCCGACGACATTTTGGACAGGAGCAGAAAGCAAATCCGGTGACTCGCCCACCCCCTCGATAGAAATAGCCATTTTTCCAGGAGGTACTTGTGTACAGTATAGTGGGCCTCCATCACAATTATCAAAGTCATCAGGTAGTTTATTGAGATCAAGCTCATCCATCTGCACATTTTTAGAAGATAGAACAGAAATTCTTGTGTAAGCGACGTAATGTAAATGAAAACATACAAACTTCTCTTTTTTCTTTATTTTTTACTACTAGTCAGGTTGGCAGATCATGGTTACTATTAGTTGGCAGGAAAATGCCAGTTCATGAATTTGCAGGATGCGTGCATTATTTTTTGCTTGTACTACTAGCTCACACTTTTTTTCTAGCCTTTTGTTTTTGTAAGAAACTAGTCCCTTGTCAATTTTTCTACTTCTTTTATCAGGGATGTAGGCAAGGTTTGTCTCTCCTTTTTTAGCAACACAGAATAACTACACACAGTTTATAACAACCAGTTTTCTTATCTCCTATTTTTAATGCAGAGGCCTGGTGCAAGACAATAGGCAAGATAATAACAAGTTTCAAGAGCAGGGCATCTTTTATCTTGGATCCAGATTCAACATGGGGAACGGGAGGACAACTACAGGTGGAGAGCAGATTTGTTGGCAAGATCCAATTTCTGGTGTAACCTAGTAGTATCATGCTTTTGCCCAAGAATTTTTTTAGAAAAATTGATGAAGAATCCTGTGTTTTACCTTGGTGTGTTTGAAGGGAGAAAATTTTCCCAGTTTCTGGTGGTATTCTTGCCGGAGTTGTCTCAGAGTTTTGCCTAATGCACAACAAAGAGTTGCATATAGATATCGTTGCGTTCTTCAGGATTTGGTCTGGTTCCCCCCTAATTTTATGGTGTTTTTTTCTTCATGCAATGGAGCTCCCACAGCTAGGCCATGGCGTGCGGCACTGGGGAGAAATAGCTGGGGGAAGGGGAGAGGAGGAAAGGATCTGCGCCGGGCCGTAGGGTTTTCTAGTTTGGTGGGGAGAGATTGGCGGGAGTCGCTGTATTTCTTCTTGTCGTGACGTGACTAGGCGAGGGAGGGGCGGGATTTCCTTTCTTAGCACAGGTGGGGGATCCGCACGTGGGCAACTTCTATATATTTTATAGTACAGTTTTTCTAATTCACATCTAGATGTTTTTTTAAGGATGTCACATCTAAACTCCCACAAGTATATAATGCAGCAATAAGAAACAAAAAAACTAGGACAAAAAAATAGACCACAAACAGAATGAACATTAACTTAGATGTGACATAATTATGTCACATCTAGATGTGTCCTAGACAGACCCTTTATAGTAAGAAGGAATAGAAATTACAGATGAGCGCTAGCAATAGCCCAGAAGGAGTCGCATATGAAGTCTGGTTCCGTGGTAGTCGGACAAGATGCAAATTACAACCTGTTTTTTTAAGAAAAAATGGGTCTTCAATAGAAGAAGAAACTCGTTTTTTTTTTCAACTGTTATCTGTGATTTTCAAAGGCATTTAGCCATCACATGTACTAGTAGTACTTTTATGCCATATAGTATATGGCTGACAATGTGAAATGCAATGCTTGATAATAAAAATTGTATAACAGAGAAGTTGGTTACTTTTATATGCCAATGAATCACATGTAAACAGTCCCAGCACTGTTGGTGTTGGGCTAAAGTTGATTACATGATGTTGCTGTGCGTTTTCCTATTTATTTATTTATTTATTATCAATCACTGTACGATCTGAATGAATCTGATGCATCAAAAATCTGAGGCCTCTTTTGATTTGGAGGAATTTCATAGGAATTCTAGAGGATAGGATTTTTATGGGAATAGATTCCTATTCCTACATAGGATTGGTTCCTATCCTCCACATTTCATAAAAATAAAAATGAGGCTAGACTCAATGAAAAAATTCCTTTGGTGTCAACCAAATAACATCTCGTTTCCTACTCTTACTCATAGGATTTGAGATACATGTCATCTCATTTCCTACAAAATTCCTATTCCTACGATAATCCTATCCTATGAACCAAAAGAGAACTGAATGAATCATCAGATTCCTCAAGCTGTACAGTTTCCTGTTTCCTCAAGCTCACCTTGTCAGTGTCCCTCCCAACACCCAAAACCTGTATGTAAACTAGTCCACTCCTTGATGTCGTTTAAGCAGGACACGTACGTACGGTGAGTTGGTCGAGCGCGAGGCCAGGGCGTCAGATGCAGTGCAGCTAACCGTGAAGGCCATCACATGTTATCAATGATGGCTAAATGCAGTGCAGTGTAGCTACATGTGAGGCACGGCGGTGCGAGACAAGGTCGATTCAAGACGTTTGTGCGTGCTCTCTCTCAGCCTCCTCCTCCTTCCTTCCTTCATAGTATAAGAGGATGTTGTCTACGGTCATTGTGGAGTGGAGTGGTGTGGTCGCCTCAGACTTGCGATCGTACGCACGCTAGTGGAGTGGTTCACTCCACACAGTGTGTGTACGATTGCAAGTCATGGCGGCAGTTATTAGCTACTCCCTTTGTTCGAGAATAGATGCCCAACTTTATACTAACTTTGTATTAGCAATCAAGCAACCGATCCGAGGTACGTGTCGTCGTCGACCTCTGCTGGGGTCGGGATGGGTTTAGGTTCTGAATAACACAAAAAACACTCTCAACTTATTGCCTGTGTGACCTGTGGTGTTTCAGTGAAGAATCACAGCTAGGATGGACCCTTTTTGTCTGACATTACATGAACTAGACCAGCCAGCATGAATGATATCTCTCCTCCTGCTTTGGAATAATACAGTATTTGCCTTACACCGCAGGTGTCTCACGCATTACCATGTGCTTCCACGCTTGTTCATGACAACTCTACAGCGACATTAGCTTCCCTCCGTTCCTAAATAGTATAAGTTTTTTTTAAAGATTTCAACAATTAATTACATACGAAGCAAAATGAGTAAATCTATACTCTAAAATATGTCTACATACATCTATATGTAGTTTGTATTGAAATATCTAGAAAGACTTATGTTTACAAACAGATGGAGTATATTTTCATCAACTCTTCTTCAGACAATAAAACCACTAGTATTTGTAAAGAAACAATTCATGTTCACACGGCTGTCAGCTCTCGCGTGCGCTGTGGTTTTCCACTGCGCTCACGGGTCGATCTCCACCATGCATATGTATGTCGGCGCTTGAGCGTCGCTTTTGAAGCCGCACAAGACCGAGTGACTTTATGAACATGTCGGCGAGCTGATGTTCAGTGGCTAGCAATTGCAACTCTTTCTTCTTGGTCCCCACGCAGTCCCCAATGAAGTGATGCTTCAGCTCAATGTGCTTTGCTCGGTCATGGAAGACGAGGTTCTTGGCAAGTGAAATTGTCTTGAGTTGTTGTCCACCTTGAGGACAAGACCCTTTGCTTTGCTTGGTCGACGGTCTTTTAGCAAGATCCCCTGCCACTGCCAGGCAGCAGCAACATACTCTGACACACAGCTGGAGAGAGCCACGAGCTTGTGCTTCTAGCTAGGACTGCCAAGCCACATGGTTGCTTCCGAAGAAGAAGAGTGTGTCGGACATGGTAGCCGATCGACTAGGTGTGGTGTCCTGGTGTATCTCCCAAACTTGCAACCGATCGAGTGAAGTCGTGTCGGGGATGTTGTGACCGCCGCAAGGTACTCTTCAGTCGGAACCACCAGACAAAACCGAGTGAATACGCCAGGTCAGGTCAGGTCAAGTCTGGTGTGCACCAAGTACCACAGGCAGGCTCCCTCCCCTATGATGATGATGATGCGATACTCGATCGATAGCATTCATCGTTAGTTCCAAGGTTCCAAGGTTTGAACCCGGCCATGTTGGACTTGTCCAGCAGCTCGCTTCTACTGGGTGTAGGCCGACTGAGATATCATGATCCCATCAGCATTCTGTCGGACCCCACGATCCCAAGGTAGAAGCTTCTTCATCTTTTGTTTGAAGCTGTAGAGATCACCTGAGTCGCACCTAGTGATCACCAGATCGTCCACATTACACTCCGACCATGAATCGAGATGTGGCCGACCCTCGTGCATACACACCATGTTTCGACTTACACCGAGTGAAGCCGGGTCAACTGAGGCATGGGTTAAGCTTGGTGTTCCATGTCCTCAGTGCCTGTTTCAAGCTTTACAGCGCCTTGTCCTTCTCGTCTGCTGCGAAGCCGGGTGGCTGTGTCCTGTTCTGTCCTGTGTGACGTAGACCTCACGCCGTTGTGTTGTGCCCTGCCCGGCTGCCCCGAGCTTCACTCGTGGGCGTGCTCGAGCACTGCTCTCACACACGGACTATAGCCTGCTCGAGCGCCATGCCATCAGCCGATGGCGGCAACCCCGGTTCTGACCGTCTTGAGCAGGCAGTCTGCATCCCATGCCACCAACGCAGCAGCCACGTCGTCAATTGTTGGGATGTTCCGCCCTTGCATCAGCGCTACAACAACATGCAGCAGTTTGCGGCTTTGGAAGTGAAATGACGACAACCACCATTAGCAACATGAGCTGCTGCTTCAAAGACATGACGCACTATAAGCCGAGACGATGATGCACTGCTGCGACGCTCAACGAGCGGTCTTTGTGACACCCAACTGCTTCAGAGGTTGTGGTGATGCTACGAGCCATGCTACGGCGATGGCACGTCGACATGCTACCAACGCCCGTAATGTGCTGGGACGGCATCCCGACTTCTTCGAGGATGTTGCGACGGCTTGCTTCAACAACCGGGGCGATGCTACGATGCATGTTGTGACGGCCGCGGCGATGCTATAAGCCGTGTTCTGACGGTCGTGGCATTAGCGCAATGACATGCTTCGAACACCCATGGCAGGCTACGATGGCATGCTTCGACAGCAGCGGTGATGCTATGAGGTATGTTCTGACAACCGTGGTATCAGCGCAATGACATGCTTCGAATACCCGTGACGATGCCACGACGACATGCTTTGACAGCCACGGAGATGCTATGAGGCATGTTGTGACGGACGTGGCATCAGCGCAACGTCATGCTTCGAACACCCATGGCGCGCTTCGACGGCTATGACAATGCCGCGGAGGCATGCTTCAACAGCCGTGGTGATGCTACGGGGCGTGTTGTAGCGATCGTGGCAATGGCATGACGACATGCTTTGAATGCCCGTGGTGTGCTCCCACAGCTGCAATGCTGCTGAGATGGCATGCTTCGACGGCCATGACATGCTACGACGGCGTGCTTCGAACAGTCGTGACGATGCTGTGACGTCATGCTTCGATACCCGCGGTGATGCTACGGAGGCTCGGCTACTTCGACGATGCCACAATGACGTGTTTCATGGACGCAACACTAGAATTTTTGTTTAAAAAGACCACCTGCTCAATCAAATTGCCAGAAAACACCACCTTTGAACACAAATGACAGAAAAGACCAGCTGCGGCAGGCGTGCCAGCCGACACGTGGCACCTGCCGCCACGGGCGTTGGCGGCACCTTGTGAATTACAGAAATTTGGATGAGGGCAGCCCGTGCAACGGAACGATGACCATTTGATGGGCCCTGCCACCACCAATCCAGGCGGCAGGCCGTGCTGCCATAATTTTCTGTATGTGGCCTCTTTCTTCCTGATGCATGCAGTCATGCAGAGAATGATGAGTTGACTAGTAGTTGGGGCGCCACTTGGTGGCGTCGCCTAAGAGGAAGTTGAGGCAGTGCCAGGTTGGAAAAGCGCCTCATCACTTTCTTGTTTGTACCAGGGGTGTTATTCCATCATGCTCAAAGTACATGCATATTTGCAAGTATCTAAAATTTTAAGATAGAGATGTGCAAAAGCAACACACGTAAAGAATGTATTCTTACAAGCGAAGATATCTGCTTGCGAGTAAGTCAAACAGTTGCCGTTCGCCTCAACTTGTTCCTTGTGTTTTCTTTTTCATATTGATCGTGTGTATTGTAGTGTTATCGAGGCCAGAGGTATATTTGTTGTGTCTAAATCCAGAAATCACCAGTCAATAAAAGAGCGTTAATTTCTGAATCAAAGCACTCATGTTAACCATCAGAGCATTTCTCGATCTCTGAATCATAAGAGCATTTCTCGATCTCTGAATCAGAAGATTTTTCTGCTGCTAGAAACTCAAGTTCTGTATGACCTTGATCATTTCTCACCTTGCATTATACCGCTTTTGTAAAATTTGATTGTTGCATCGGGTTGTAATTCTTACCGGCTTTGCAAATTTTGATTGTCGATTTTGCTGGCGTTTCCTTGGGTAATTTTCATCTGTTTCTATTTTACACACAGAAATGCAAGGTACTCTGTATAAACTTACTTCATTACTTGTCATATCGAACTGTTTTTGGCCTGTTGCCCGTCACTGATTCAGTGGGAAAAATGGTTTGTAATGTTCAATATCATCCAATATGGACTTGTAATGTTCGGATATCATCTAAAGGAACCTTGCTGCACCAGTACATGTGTGCCATTGCTTTTTTTTTTCAAACCGGGCATGACCCCTTTCCATTGCAAATGAACGGAAATACATTGTTCCGAGAAACAGAAAGGAGAAAAGGGAAAGAGCCATTGCTACACAATTTCAATCCAGCTTCTTCTATTTCTATAGAAACCTCTCCGCAGACCGCAGACCGCAGCCCATCAAATGGAAGCAGAGAGCACGCTCTTGACAAACTCCCGGGGCGGCAGCCATTGGCATTGTCAGCCCACCACCTTCGGCCATGCCGATGGTGTCGCCTTCACCAACATCCCACTCAAAGCACTGCACGAGTGCTGCCACAGTCAAGCTGACAAGGCGCATCGCCAGCCCTTCCCCGGGCATCGCCTCCGACCAAGCCCGAACGGCAGCATGGGCGTGGTGACCATGTCTCTTTCCAAGAACCGCTCCGGCCGGAACTCGTCTGGCGCATCCCAGATATTGACATCCCGGTGGATCGCCCATCCACTCACGAGAATCATCGTGCTGCGCTGGACATGAAAGCCACCCACCGTGCAGTCCTACATGGCCTCGTGCGCTGGGATGATTGGGCCGACGGGGCACAGCCGAAGGGTCTCCTTGACAACGCACTGCAGGTAAGGTAGGTTGGTGATGTCCGACTCCTCAACCAGTCGGCCCATGCCGACGTTGGCGTCTATCTCAGCCCTCATCTTCCGCGTCACCTCTGGGTGCTTCACAAGCAGCGCCATCGCCCACTCCGTGGTCAGCGCCGATGTGTCGGTGCCGGCAATGAGCAGTACCTGAATGTCAGCATAGGCATAGCAACCATGTTGTCACAGACTCACACTCTCACTCTCACAGATCGCCAAAATGATGCTGGTGTCACGCAGGCAGTTTTGCAAAATGAAACTACTTGACGAATGACAGTCCTTGGACGATGCTTACACGACTGATGATCCAACGGTGCAAATCCACGCATCAGATGTGATTAAAGGCTCAACTGGCTCTGTCGTCCATAAATCGTGCAAGGAATGTCGTCTGTGTAGCAATGCTCTTTGCAAAATATGCTAGTACTCGCCAAGACGATGCCTTTGACGACGGTGTCAGTGTAATACCCGGGATCGGTTTCTTGGTGCTCCAAGAGCACGGCGATTGCGCCCTTCTTCTCCACGTCTCGGCCACCGGCATTGCGCGTTCATCGATGACCATCGATAAGGGCACCGACGAACGCGTCATGCCTTGTCTGAAGGTTTACAAGCGCCGCATGCGGAGACGGTCGACCCAGCGAAGCGCCGGGAAGAAGTCCCCGATGCTGGGCGCGCCGCTCACTGCAAATGTCTCCTCGACGATCTCTTGGATCCTACGCACACCGTCGGCAAGTCATCACGTTAAGCACCAACTCGAAGAGCCTGGGCCGGAGGGTAACAATCCCACCCCCGGTGCATGCGCTGGCGTCGTGGAGGTGGAGCAGGTTCTGGACGAGGGACGCGACCCCGGCGCGGCAGTCACCGGCGAGCGCGGTGAGGCGGGAGGTCGAGAAGAGCACGACGGAGAGAAACCGGCGTAGGCCGCGCCAGTGGCCCCCGTGGGAGGCCCACACGACGGTGGTCCGCCCGTAAATCACCCTAGGTGCTCCGCAGGGAGCATCCACAGCCGGCCCGCCAGCGCGGCGTCGTGCGCCGTGAAGCCTCCTCGGCCGCCGCGTATGTGGACACGACCAGCGCCCGCCGCGCGCCCAGACGCAGCGACAGGAGCGGCGGCACCCCGGCGAGCGCGGACAGCGAGCTATGCAGCGGCTTCTTGAGCAGGTGCAGCCGTGCAGGTGCCCGAGCAGAGGGAGCACCGGCGGGCTCGGCGCGCTGCTGGTCCCGTCCCCCGCCGTCACCTTAGCCGAACAAAGACGGCGACGACACCGGCGACGAGGAGGAGAGGGGCCGAGCAAGACGCGGCATCGACTGGCGCATCACGAACCTTGGCGGCCCCGGCGCCCATGTCGACGTCCTCGTCGTCGACGGGAATCTCCTGGCCGTGCGCCTCCTCCATGGCCGCCGCGTGCTGAGCTCGAATCTTCTCGGCTCGGCCAACCTAATTCCCGGCCAGATGAGCTCCCGGTGGCGCTTCTCTATGGGTTCGCCTTCTACCTCTCCCTCCTCTGATCCTCTCTTCATCTCGTCCTCCCCTCCCCTTCTCTCTGCTGCGGACGACGCCGCGGACGGCCATCTCCGTGGCCAACCCGCTCCTGCCGCTCTGCCTCCTCCTCGGCGCCATTGACCTTAGGCCCCTTCGAGCCACCTCAGCGGAACTGGATTCATAGATGGGGGGCGGCGGCGGCAACCCTAGCTGGGAGTGGGAGGACGAGAAGAAATAGGATGCAGCAGGAAGAGAGAGAAATGGCCGCGTGAGGAAGAGGAGAATGTGGGCGCAGGGGACGGCGGCATCTGGGGAAGCTCTCTCTTTCTTTCCCGGCCAATCCCTTTCTCTGTTAGTTTCTCTTTCTCCTCTCAAAGCGAACATTTTGTCGCATAGTTAATCCTATGTGGACAGCACGAGGGCACACCCATGATGCACACCTTATTATTTTGGATGAACGAGAGAATACATGAAATGCACAGTCCCGTCTATCACTTGATAAAATAAAGCAAACCGCACGCCGCCACAACATGTGGTGGCAGGTCCCCAGGCCGCCTGCGCGTGTGGCAACATGTGCCATGTGTTGGCTGGCGCGCCTGCCGGCATGGTACAACTGGTCTTTTTGTCATTTGTATTCAGAGGTGGTCTTTTCTGGCAATTTGATTCGATGGGTGGTCTTTTTCGACAAAAATTCGCGACACTGTTGTGAGGACGGACATGGCTGCTTCGATGATGATGTCACTATTAGAAAAGGGACTGCTAATGGCGCACCTATTTTTGCCATTAATGGCGCACTATAGGTGCGCCACTATTACCACGCCACTAGTAACAAATACTAATGGCGCACCTCTGGTGCGCCATTAGTATTGCGGGTAACAGTGACGCACCTTGTAGTGCGCCATTACTATTGCTACAGGTGCGTCACTGGTAACTTTTTTTTTTGAATTTTGAAGGCGGGAAAATAGTAGTGGCGCACTGTCTAACCCCCACCGTGCGCCATTGCTATTTTTGAATTTTGAATCTGGATCTGGATCTAGATCTGGCTCATTTTTTGGCTTGTTTTTGGCTCGTTTTTTTGCTTGATTTTTTTTCAAATTTCGTTCTCAACCTGGATCTGGTACGTTCTTTGTGCCGGGGGAGCTCCACATGTGGCCGGAAGTAGAGGAGGAGGGAGGAGAGACCGTGAGGAGGAGAGGAGGGAGGAGAGATCGTGAGGATCAGGAGAGGAGGGAGGAGGAGGTCGCCGGAGAGGAGGAGGAGGACAGTGAGCAGGAGAGGGAGGAGGAGCACCGTGAGGAGGAGAGGAGGGAGGAGGAGGTCGCCGGAGGAGGAGCACCGTGAGGAGGAGGTCACCGGAGGAAGAGGAGGTCGCCGGAGAGTAGGAGATGGAGTGGAGGAAAGGAGGAGAGAGGAGAGGAGGAGAAGAATGAAGGGATAAGTGGTTGGCCGGCCCTTTTAAACTTCTGTCCCAACTTAGCAGTGGCGCACCAGTGCATTGCTAATTTTTTTATTTTTTTGAATTGTGAAGGCGGGAAATAGTAGTGGCGCATTATTCATAAGGTGCGCCATTGCTAACTTGAAGGCGGGAAAATAGCAGTGGCGCACCATGCACTAGTGCGCCATTGCTAATTTATTTATTTTTTGCATTTTTTTCGATTTTTTTGCCTTCAGATCTTAAAAGCCTCGTATCTTTTATTCTATTAGGTTTTTGGGGATTCTAAAAATCTTCAACGGGTTCCCCTAGTTGAATTCAGATGTAACTTTTTAAGTAGATGATTTTTCATATAAAAAACTTTTTCATCAGAGGTCGTATGCAAAAGTTACAGCCATTTTACCGAAACACGGCGGCCTTTTGCAAAAAAATTTCAAAATTCATGTTTGTTAATTTCCTAACAACTAGGACACATAACACATGGTGGGCATCTATTTTTTTGAATTATTTTTGAATCTTTGATCATTTTCTTTCATTTTTTAAAA
>NC_057794.1:595329832-595334166 GCF_018294505.1 Triticum aestivum
GTTAGTAATGGCGCACCCTCTGTCATGGTGCGCCACTAGTAGAAATATTGGGGATACGCCTTTTTCTAGTAGTGTGTGACAGCGTGCTTCAACGGCCGCAACAATGCAATGCGGCGATGGCGGCCCGGCTGCTCCGGTGATGTTGCGATAGCATGCTTTGAAGGTGGCAGCAGCGGTGTCAACAACCCCTGCATCAAAGGCAACCTTAACTTCATTTGCTTGCTATATAGTACCAAATCAAAACCAATGTCCATGATCAGCGTCCAGAAGATGCATGATGTTCAGAGTCCTCATTTAGCACTTGCTATGTGCTTGCTTTTGAGATTATTTGTACCATCACATGCGTAGCTACCTGGTAAAAACACTGCTTGTGAAGTATAGTCACAGGGACGAAAACTGACGCTACATACTACAAGTCACAGGGACGCTACCTGGCAAAAACACTGCTTGTAAAGTGCATGATGTTCACAGTCCTCATTTAGCACTGAAGAAACCGACGCAGGTCACCGGGACGCTACATATATACTACAGGGCATCGAAGGCGTCAAAAAATAGATAGACACGGTGAGTCGGGGACGCTACCTAGCTAATACAGGTCACAAGAAACTGATAGAGAGGCGCTTCAGGCCACACGATCGGGTGGGATCAGACGGCACTGGACGCGGCTTACCAACGCGAGAAATCATCTGACTGATTTAAAACCTTTTCCATAGAAGAAAGAAGCCCAGAAAAGACGCTGGGAAGTGCGTCGCAAAACTGCTCTCCCTCTCTGTGTGTTCCACGGGATCGTGTGTGTAGAGCTCGTGTTCATCGTCGCCTCGCTGTGAGGGCATTGATCCTGGCATAATTCCTAACAGGTGATTCCTCTAAAGCACAGGGTCTTTCTGTGGCTTGCTTTCAAGGACGCCTAAATGGGCCGCTAAAACACATCAGTGAAGGCAAACGCTCTGGGCGTATGTGGTGTGTACTTTTTCTTGCCAGTGTTGTGCTTTCATGGCAAGCCAGGAATGATCGCACTTTCAACAACAGGAAAATGGCCACCATGGATGTTATGCACTTACGCGGCTGAGCTTCTTCTCAGCTTATGGAGCCACTGGGCATGGCGTCAAACGGACAAAGCGTCGTTAACTTGTTATTGTTGTCGTCTCAGAGGCTTCAAAGTTGAGTTTTGAGTTTTGCTGCTAATTAAGGCAACTAAACTTTCTGCCTTGTGTTTCACCTTTCCCTAAACCTCCTGTAACTCTCTACAAAGTTGTATGTGGAAGCTCTCGGTTTCCACTAAACTCGTGTATGACCTCTGGTCATGGCTCTTTTGAATGCTTCTTTCAAGAAAAGAAAAGGTCATGCTCAGATCAAGGACGACAATAAGGTTGCTTAATGATATTTACTATCTTTGTTTTTAAATATAAGACGTTTTGGCAGTTTACATTTAGGAACAGGGGGTGTACTTTGCATGCATATGTTAGTTGCCTACGCGCGCTCGGGCGGCTCGGCGAGGCAGTGGCGGATGAGCGGTCGGAGGCGCTGGAGGTCCAAGAAAGGCAGTGGCGCCGTGCACCTGAGCATCAGCCCCGAGCTGCTACAGAGCAGAAACCGCATCTACCTCCGCGGCACCGTCAGCAAGGAGTTCCTCACGCACAAGCAGGTTGTCCACCTCTCTAAGAAGATCAAGGACGGGATATGGCTGCAACAGCAAAGATCAAAGTATGGGAGTGCTCTTCCCCAAATTCAGTGATATATCCATTCAACCAACATATATGCTTGTTCTCCGAATCCGAAATCAAGAACCATTGTCACTCCTGCTTTGTGTTGTCTGGAACCATTGTCACTGCTAGTGAACGTAGGAAGTGTTTGGACTAAAATAAATATAGGCCACCAGGTAGATCAATCTCTCAAGAAAGGACCGTGCTTTAGTTCCAGAGATTGTGACTAACATAATTGTATCAATTAGCCAATCATGTACAGATCCAGGTTAATGAAGATCGGTGGAGAATTCACCTCTTGTATTGTACCAGGGAGAATAAAAGAAAAGGTTTGAACATTCTACTATTAATATATTTTTGTTTTTCTATTGTATGATTTGCATTTCAATTTGGATATGAATTCTACCACATGCTTGTCATATATTATATCTATGTTGTCATTTTTCTTAGACTCTTATTATTTTTACCATAAGTTATATTTGGGAGTACGGGGAGTCCGTAAAGTGTCGGAGTACCAGATACGTCCTTGCGTGAAGTCATTGCCAATAGTAAACATAGAGGAGAAAAATAATAGTGAATTGTTTTGAAAACAATTTAACACTTAAAATAGAAATGGCCCCAAACAAATACAAATCTAAATCTAAACATTGTACATCAAACTGAAAGTTTACGTCAAACTCAATTGCTACTTTCATTTTATATTAATTCATACTGAAATTCTTGTGGAAATAAACATCTTCTTAGGATTTTATTGACCCGGTTTATTTCTTTCATTTTTCATGAACTAAAAGAATCAGGATTTTACATATATTGTAAGGGTTTTTATGTACTTACTCACAATGTAAACAATTGTGCGTTCTACAAACATCTCTAGAGATATTTTTTGCATCACAATAGGATGTATAACTTCCTGGCAACATATTTATCGATCATGCCTGAAATGGTGCAAACATCTATACACGACATAATTCATCCATAGAGAGATGCATTTTTTCACAAAAATACTATCTCAATTTATCATCACACAAATATGTTTTTAAGATACATTAGAGAATAACAAGCAAACTATGATTAATTTTAATAATTAGTTGTGATTTTAACTAGGATTAATCAAGTAATATCAATTTTTAGTATGTAAATTGATGTAGAAAGTATAAAATTTTAGTATAAAACTAAAACAATAAGCCCTGTCTTGTCTTGATGTATCGTGCATGCTTGGCACCAAGCTGGGCGCAGTTGGGTGCCAGTATAAACTAAACCCAGCAACATCTAAGTTTAACTGCTCTGCTGGATTGTCGGTGCAAACGCTATGCACCTCTCTTGGGCTTATAATGTGAGTTTGAATTTTTACTGTGATGTATTCTCTTCTTCACATATAGACCCCGTGGCCCTGTAAGTCATTCTTAAGATATTTCTTGAGGCATCCTGATATGATTTATTAGGTGTGAGAGTAGTGTCAAGTTTGTTCCTTATATACTAAGATTTTGCATGGGGTTGCTTTTCAGAATTTCCTGAACACATGTTAGATTCATAATAATTGTAGGATAAAAGCGTTGTTTCATGATAGTCAGCATCTAATCCGAGCAGCAATCAGACATAGCTGTTATAATTCATGATGGTTGTTTGTTAGCAATTTCCTGTAATAAAAGGTACTCCTTCTAACCCAGAATAATTGTCGCTGATATACTACAATAACTTTGTACTAAATTAGCAACACTTATTTTGGGACGGATTGAGTACTATTTTGCAATGTAATCCTCTGAATATTAATTTGGTTCATTGAATTGCTGATACAAAACCTGCAGTACCTTTCCTATTTGAGAGTGTTAGAATAAATCTGAAGCATACCGTCGATCATCCGAGGACCAAGCAATCACATGAGCACGACACCGAGATTTGTTAACAAGCATGTGGTTTCTGTTAAGGAGATGTGTGGATCAGGATGGGGTGAGCATGTGGTTACATTTATTGAGTGAGACAGGTAATGTGGAATTAACAGAATGCCTAGATTAACCCATTTGGTTGCTGGAACCAAATGGCAGATATTCTGTTAAGTCCTTTTATCAGCAAATTAAATTTGGTGGTGCGGTTTCTACCATTGGTGACTGTTTTTGGAAAATCACCTGCCCTCAAAATATTCATGTCTTCCTTTGGTTAGCTGTTTATAATAAGGTTCTAACCAGAGATAATCTAGCCAAAAGGAGGCATGTAGATGATATTATTACCTGTTTGTTTTGTGGTGAACCTGAGAATGTGAAACACCTCCTTTTCGAATGCATTGTGGCTTCTCATGCATGTATGGCATTTTGTTTCTGAAGCTTTTAAGATCACCGCTCCTGTTTCCTTTGATGATGTTTTTGCCATTTGGCGTTTGCATTGAAGTAAGTAAACCTGTGTTATGTATGGTTAGTGCGGCCTCCTTGTGGAGCTTATGGACCCTAAGAAATGATTTCTGCTTTCAGGGAAGAACCGGGAAGGACACACGATGCGCGCTCGTGCAAAACTTCTAAGCGACGAGGGGAACCACTAATAGAAAACGGGCCTATTGTCCCGGTTCGTAAGGGCCTTTTCTCCCGGTTCCAGAACCGGGACTAAAGGGTCGTTACTAATGCCCTGACCCTTTAGTCCCGG
>NC_057794.1:595334403-595339739 GCF_018294505.1 Triticum aestivum
GACAGATGGGCCTCCACGTGGCCTGCGCGCTGAGCCCAGGCAGGAGGGCCTTTGGTCCCGGTTCATGGCACCAATCGAGACCAATAGGCCTCCACGCGTCAGCATTTCTGTGGCTGGGGTTTTTGTTTTTTTTTGAAGGGGGGGGGGGTTGGGAGTTTTGAGGGGTTAATTTAGGTATTTCATATATTGTGTTAGATAGCTAATTAATAGAGAGAAGTGTCCTCTCTTATGTCCGTGCTTGGTTGACGCTACGTACTATACATATGTATAGAGAGGACTAGACACGCTAGCTAGCTAGTAAGCAAACGAAGGAAACAGAAGATCGTCATGAACATATATGCATACCGAGAGAAGTGATATCGACCACCTCTCCTTCTCCGAGAGATTGGTCGAACAACAAGTTCTCGTATATCTATCGTCCGACACTACCGGCTACATATATACAATAATTATCTCTTACAAATATAATCTCCTAAATTATGGATGCATGGTCCACATAGTATTCTCCGTCTTCAGCGATCACGTGGTCAAGAAAGAATGCCGCCAATTCCTCTTGAATTGCTCGCATGCGATCTGGTGCTAGGAGTTCATTCCGCATCCGAAACATCTAATTTGAAGAAGGGGGTCAATACATATATATGAATGAATGAAACTCAACAAAAATGATGGTAATAAAATAAAATTATGAATATTGTTATTTACGCACTTCATATTGTTGGTCAGAGTACCCGCCCCGCTCACAGGTCGTGTGGCGGATGGACTCGCAGACGTAGTATCCACAGAAATCATTCTGTTGTTCCTGCCACAACCACTTTACAAGAAATAGAGGTCAATCAAACTGATAAGCAAGAATGCCAAATGGTATTGATGAAACTAGCGCTTGAATCACTAGGAGATGCGCGGAACATGCTACTATAGTACTTACTTTCAGGTGTCTAAATTGCAGCTCCTTCGGTAGTCCCGGAGCTTTTCTGGTGAATTTTCTCCAAACCCTGCCGGACAAAGAAAACAATTACTTGATATCAGGAAATGAACAAATTTGCTGATATGGTGGATAATGATCGATTTAACTTACTTCTGGAGGATTTCAGTCATGTCCGCATACTCATGGGAATCTTTTCGTCTAGAGTCCAAGACAATTACTACTCCCTGCTCAAGAATAATCTCTAGGAGAATATAGTGGTACCTGCGCACGCATGCATAACTCATCAATTATATTACTATAACCTGGACTAATATATAAGGGAAACCGAATATGCACAAGACAGTAACACTCACTTGAAGTTGTAAGGAAAGAGTATTATATCTTTGTGTTCATTTCTTTTGAATGATCGTAGCAAGTTGGCCTCGGTATCTTTGGGCCTTTTTTCAACCTCAGTTGCATCTATGAGATATGTGTTAACGAACCCAATATCACCGATTTGTCTTTTCTTCAATTCGGCAATCTTCAATCTGCATAATATAGTGAGGATAATTATAAATACATGCAATGAAAGAGCTGAGCTATATAGAGAGACTTAATGACAGAAGTAGTACTACTTACAGACAGTAGAAGGTGACCGTTGTTTTATCGAGGGCCAATTGATTGAAAAACTGATAGAACTCCTCAAATGGAATAGGCAACAGTTCAATTCCAACGAGGTCATGCTCCGGTTTAACTCTCGCATACAATGTACTCCTCCCCCCAGACTCTCTGCAGATTTTCAAGTACCAATCATGCAATCTTCGCATCATCGTTGATAGAGATTTTTCATCTTTGACGAGAGGCTTACCGTACTCGTATCTGTGGATCTGCACGTCCATGGGATCATAATGTACATTGTCGGGCAGGTAATCGTCAAGATTGCTATAACCGGGAACCATCCTCGGATCGACGATGTCGCTAGGCACCTTGAGCGGGGGGCACGATTCCTTCGCTTGTTCGCCGAGCTGGGCAATTTGTTTCCCAGCTGCTCGTCGTTCTTTCAGCCTTTGATCACTGACTGTACTTCCCGACCGCTCCGCTTCGGCCCATGTCTTTGCAATAATGCACTCATAGTTGCCTTTCGGCGGAGACTTGAATGGTTTTGCCAGGGCAGCCAGAGTGCGCTTCACTTTCACCGGATCTACCTTCTCCTCTGGAGGTGGATGTCTCTTTGCTTTCAACCCTTGAAACCAGTCATCCACTTCGGTTTGCGCGATCTTCGCGTTCTCCTCCGGGGTCCTCTCGTATGGTAACTTCTCTGGAGTCTTCAGAGAAGGACCGAATCTGTATGTCCTCCCGCCTCTGGCTATACTGCTAGACGCCGGCCGAACAGACGGAGCGGCTGTCTTCTTTACTTGCTTACGAGGCGGAGGAGAAGGACTACGACGCGCCGGAGCAGCTGCCGGAGCGGCGGCGGGTCTCTTCCGCCCTTGCTGACGAGGCGGAGAAGGAGGAGGCTGGCTGCTCGGGCGCGCCGGCGCAGGCGGAGAAGGAGGCGGAGTGCCGCCACACGCTGGAGAAGGAGCCGGCCGAGGGCCCTGATCGTCACTCGCCGGAGGAGGAGGCAGTGGAGGAGGCGGAGTGCCCTGACTTGCTGGAGGAGGAGGAGGAGGAGGAGGCGGAGGCGTCCAGTTCGGAAGGTTGATGAGCTCCTTCTGCCATAGGCATGGAGTATTCAGAGAAGAACCCAGCCGAGTCTCCCCTTCTCCGGTAGGGTGGTCAAGCGGGAGGTCCTCAAATCCCTCCGTTATTTCATCCACCATCACCTTAGCATATCCTTCTGGAATCGGCCGGCAGTGAAAAGTTGCGTCGGGTTCATTAGGAAAAACAGAGCCAACAGCCGCCTTGACCTTCATATTAATCCATTGCGTCATAAGGTGGCAATTTTGAGCCTCCGTGATAGCATCCATGGGATAGCTGGCAGGAGCCGTCAAGACAAGCTCCGGCTGAAGCAGCTCGGTGGAAGCCACGCTGCTTCTCCGCTGAGATGGCGGGGTAGCTTCAGGGGAAGCTTCGGCAAGTCGTTTGCTGCGATTTGCTTCTCGTTCCTCTATCGCTTGTACCCTTGCGTGCAGCGCCTGCAGTTCGGTTTGCTGCACTTTTTTCCTCCTCTCGTGGCTTTTGTAACCGCCTGCGTCCGGAAACCCAGCCTTCCACGGAATGGAGCCTGGCGTGCCTCGTGTCTGTCCAGGGTGCTCAGGATTTCCGAGGGCCTTTGTGATCTCGTCGTTCTCTCTGTCTGGAAGGAACGTCCCTTTCTGCGCTGCAGCGATATAGTACCGAAGCTTCTTCAAGGGTATGTCAAGTTGCTCGTCCATCCAAATGCACTTCCCTGTTACAGGGTCCAAGGTTCCGCCAGCCCCGAAGAACCAAGTCCGCCAACGGTCTGGCCAGTTCATTGTCTCTGGTTCGATCCCTTTTTCAACCAGATCATTCTCAGCCTTGGCCCACTTAGGCCGGGCTACGAGGTAGCCACCCGACCCCGTGCGATGGTGAAGCTTCTTATTTGCAGCATTTTTCTTGTTTGTCGCCGACATCTTCTTACTCTTTTCTGATGTCTTGTGGGCCACAAATGCAGGCCAGTCATCTCTGATCTTCTCATATCTGCCCTTGAATTCTGGTGTCTCTTTTTTCTTGACAAACCTATTCAGGTCTTTCTTCCACCTCCTGAATAGGTCTGCCATCCTCTTAAGAGCAAAGGACTTGATTAATTGCTCTTTAACTGGCTTCTCCGGATCATCCTCTGGCGGTAGGGTGAAATTTGACTTCAGCTCAGTCCAAAGATCATTTTTCTGCATATCATTGACGTAAGACACCTCAGGGTCTTCTGTAGCCGGCTTTAACCATTGCTGGATGCTGATCGGGATCTTGTCCCTAACCAGAACCCCGCACTGAGCAACAAATGCGTTCTTTGTTCGGATGGGTTCAATCGGTTGGCCGTCGGGCGCGATTGCTATGATCTCAAACCTTTCATCCGAGCTCAACTTTTTCTTCGGGCCTCGTCTCTTTACCTCAGTTGTGCTCGATCCGGAGGGCTAGAAAAAAGAACAAAGACTTAATTAATATGTGTACATAGCAAAACAATGAATGCATCAATTAGCTAGTCAGCACAGGCTTAACTAATATATATACCTGGCCAGACTCGGTTCGGTCACCGGAGCCGTCATCACGGTCTCCTTCTTGCACCGGCATTGGGTCACCGGAGCCGTCCTCATGTTCTTCTTCGTGCACCGGCATTAGGTCACCGGAGCCAGCTTCTTCACCCTCTCCTTCCAGACCATCGGTGTCGTTGATAAACAACGAGACGGCATCACTTCCTTCTGCGATTATGTCCCTCAACAACGCTTCTTTTGCTTCGTCTCGGGCGGTGTCCATAGTTTCTACAAATATTTACAACATGGCAATTATTATTCAAACATGACAGATGGATATATTAGTGGCAAACGTAGAACTAGCTAGCTAATCATAGTAAGGAATCATATATATTAATTAGTGGCCTCGACGCTGCTTCTCTAGGGTTTGGGGTGGCCTCGACAACGCTTCAAGGGTTTGGGGTGGCCTCGAGAATGCTTCAAGGAGGGGGTAATATCGACCCCCCCACGTGTTGAAGCTATCGGGAGGGGGTATATCGACAATGACGACACTACATCTATGTCCCTCGACGACCCCCGTTCCTGATAAAAAAAGAGGAAGAAGAAGAAAAAAAGAGGAGAAGAAAGAATAGAGGAGAAGAACTCCTCTATTCTTTCTTCTCCTCTTTTTTTTCTTCTCCCTCTTCTTTTTTATCCTCGTCTTCCTCTCATGTTTGAGAGGATCGCCGAGGGGTCGGGAGGTTGCCTAGTGTCAAAGGATTCAACAAAACCATGTCTTCATCATTAGGCGAAAGTAACAGGTGCATGATGGTACGAAGCTCTCCAAAGTTATTTTGGAACGGAGTCCCAGATAGGATAATTCGCTTTTTGGTACAAAGTTCAGCAAGAACCTTCCAAATATCGTTATTTGGAAGGCCTTTGCTGAAATTCGTACAAAAAGGCAAATTATCCTATTTGGAAGGCCTTTGCTGAAATTCGTACAAAAAGGCAAATTATCCTATCCGGGACTCCATTCCAGAATAACTTTGGAGGACTTCGTACCATCATGCCCTGGTTACTTTCGGCTAATGATGAAGCCATGGATTTCTTCAATACTTTGATACTAGGAAACCTATCTCGACCCCTCGGCGATCCTCGACCCCTCGAACCCTCGACGACCCTGGAACCCTCGACCCCTAGACGACCCTGGAACCCTCGACCCTCGATCCCTAGACCCGATAGAACCCTCGAACCCTCGACCCTGAAACCCTCGACCCTTGACCCCTTAACGACCCTCGACC
>NC_057794.1:595340545-595341757 GCF_018294505.1 Triticum aestivum
ATTGCAACATATGAACAAAAACATATAGCCACATACATACACATACATTATATATATATATATATATGAAAAAAAATTAAAATAATAAAAAAAGTGGTGGCGCCGGCGGGGCAGAGGGGCATGGCGGTAGCGGTGGCGCCGGCGGGGCAGGGCAGGGCAGGGGCGCGGGAGCGAGGCAAGGCAGGGGCGCGAGGCATGTGCTCACAGAGGGGTGGCGGAGCACGG
This sequence comes from Triticum aestivum, assembly GCF_018294505.1. Taxonomy (NCBI): domain Eukaryota; kingdom Viridiplantae; phylum Streptophyta; class Magnoliopsida; order Poales; family Poaceae; genus Triticum; species Triticum aestivum. The sequence continues at coordinate 595,340,771 of NC_057794.1, forward strand.
CGGGCGGCGTCGGGGCGCGGGGAGCGGCACCGGCGTCGGGGCAGATGGCGTCGAGGGCGGCGGCGACGGCAAAGTTGAGCAGCCTGACGGCGTCCTTTTTCTTGTCCCGAATAGACGATTAAGAAGACCTACAATCTCTCTGAAAAAGAAGAAATTTTAATTTTATTGTTCTCGCCTTTGCCTTGGATTCTCTTCTTTTGCATGGGATATAAATAAGGAATTCCAGACATCTTATAAACAAAAAGCAGTCTAAACAAAAAAGGTTTTCCAAAATAGATCATAGATAATTCTAGCAATTGCCAATAAATCGAGGCTTTTTACCAACTTGAAGGCGGCGACGACGGTGAGGTGGACCAGCCTGACGGCGTCGGAGGCGGCGGCGATGACGAGGTGGAGCAGCCTGACGGCTCGGCGGCGACGGCGACGAGGCAGAGTAGCGGGCGTCGGGCGGAGAAGAAAGGGATGGATTTTTGGAGAAACTGCTAAGTGCTGCTTATATAGCAAAGCCTTTAGTCCCGGTTCGTGGCACCAACCGGGACTAAAGGGGGGCATTGGTCCCGGTTTGTGCCACGAACCGGGACCAATGCCCCCCTTTAGTTCCGGTTGGTGCCACCAACCGGGACCAAAGGCCTTGTGCTGCCCCGTACCCAAATGTTTAGTCCCACCTCGCTAGTTGAGAGGAGCCGCACCTGTTTATAAGGTGCGGTGCGCCTTCCCTCTCGAGCTCCTCTCTAAAGCAGGCTTTCGGGACTAACCGTGCAATGTGTGCCTGTGGGCCTACTGGGCCTCCCGCGGGCCTGAATCCTGGCCCATGGTAGGGTTTCTAGTCGTATTTAGGCCGTGGGTGCCCAGTAGGTGGCACTTTTTTTGTTTTTTTGTTTTTTTTTGTTTCTACTTACAACAAAATACTTATTGTTGCTATATTTAATTTTTTTTCCAGTTTTTTTTGTTTTGTTTTCTGCATTATTTATTTTCTTTTGTTTTTTT